>NC_056737.1:7255078-7332578 GCF_019279795.1 Protopterus annectens | reverse complement strand
ATAAGCATCTTTTAAATCTAGTGGTACCAGGAAAGTTTAATGAGGAGGAAGAGCTAACAGATAGTTATGTGACATCATTTTGAACTTGGGCACTATCACAAGCAAGTTTAGGAAAGAAAGATCTAGAACTAGTCTCAAAGCGTTTTCTTTCTTTTGCTCTAAAAACATCCTTGAATATTTTTTTTCCCACCTGGAAAGGAGGAACTGGTTCTATCACTACCTGGGATAGCATGTGATGGACAGGTGGAAATAAGAGAGTCTGGTGTGGCCTGATGGATAAAGAATTTCCCCCAGGAAAGGATGAATTTCCTCCCCCTGCCATCGGTAACCTTGATGAATGATCTTCAGAACCTATTTGTGTGAAACTATCTGTTGCTAAAGACAAAAAGTGGAGATTCAGACTTTCTGGAAGGGACAGAGGACTGCGAGGGTGGGACAGGGTCACTTGAATAGTCATTTTGACGTATTCGACTGCCCTTGGTTTTGGGGGTTTCTTGAAATCTGTTTGGAACTCCCTAGCCATTTCTTCATATTTGTCGATGTGCATTTTTTTGAGACTGTTCATTTTCTTCTTTGGCAAAACTGGATGAAGGGTTAGAAAATCCCTTAGAGAATTTGAAAAGGAGGTCTAAAAAATATTCCCTGTATCAACGCACTAAGTAGTTGCCTGGGGCCCACTGGCGGGGGGGGGGGGGGGGGGTACCACAACATTTAATTTTTAAGTAAGAAAAAATTCAATTGCATGACATTCTTAACAACATTCTTCTTTAAGAATACACTCTGCATCTGCATTTGTCAAGACACACACATTTACATTCCTGCTGCTTCTCTGCATGCTTCGATGCACCCACATTTAAACATTCCTGTTGCTTCTGCTTTCCCACATGAGGAATTTAAACTTGCTGACGAGGTTGCTTCAAACAAGCCATGTTTGTGTGTGTCTGAAATGCTGCAGTTAGGGATGGTAGGTTAGTTAATTATCTTGCTCAGGCTCAATCCCTGTACCTTGGTTACAGGAGAAAAAAAGCCTGAATCCTCCACACCAGGTACCACACTGCTAAAGAGTTTCAGTGCATTTTCAAGGAATTGTGAGTTTCAAGAGAAGAGAAGTTTACTGTTGCTCATGCTAATTCTGTTTTCAATGTGCAGCTGTTTTTTTTAGCAAATGGCCATCAATGTTTGTGCTATAGAACTTGAAAAATAATGTTAATAGCACAACAGGCACTATACTTACCTTTGTTGTAGAAGGCTGTGGGGTGTACTCATACACCATGTAGATGGATTGCTGATAATGCACTCCTGTGTGTATCCGCCTTAGGATGCAATGCCTAGTAACTATGAACTTGTTGTCGATTTGCCAGACATTCCCTGTTGCAATACTACCGACTTACTAATTTTTTTTTAAATGTAGCATAAGCAATTTATTCTTCAAGGGCAGCAGGCACTGAATTTGTGGATGAAATGCTGAAATGTAAAGTTGTTTGCCATCAGTAACCTGTTCATTATTTACAGATCTCTTTAATGTGGAATTATTGATGACTTTTACTTCTGCAGAGATTGTGCATATTGACAGATAGTGGTAGATTGTAATGAGAGAAGTTTGAGCGGCCTTTTTATGTTTAAAATTTATGAAATGGATAGTTTTGCCTTTATTGGTTCATGTTTTGTTTCATGGCTTGCTGAAAACATGTTCAGACCTACAAATCTGAAACACACACTAACAACTGGTGCTGTACTATACAAGGAACATAATTTAATACAATCAGGAAGGTGAATCAAAAACACATGCATGTATGCATGGTCCTAAAAATGTGTGAAAGGGGTCTATGGTTTGAAAATAGCCCAAAGGTAAACATAATCCACCACTGGCCAGATGCATTTTCTTCAAATGTGGGTTTCAATGTCATCTCAAGGCAGAGAAGTTTACTGTTCATGCCAAGACTGTTTTCATTCTGAGACTGTATTGTTTTGTTTGGCAAATGGCTATCAGTGTTTGTGCTATCAAATTGAAATAAACATTTTAAATTAAATCCAAATATCTGTAATCACTGTAGAAGTAAAGAAGAAAATAGTATGCACACTGTCAGGTTTGAACAGTGTTTGTGGTTACTGGGGAGAAATAGCCATGTAATAGTACATGAATGGCTGATGGGGTGATCCGTTACCCTGCCTAGGACCCAATTTGACTATGATCTATTTCTGCCCTTTCATCACATTTTTGATCACCTCTGCAGCTCATTCCAAAGGAGGACTCAAAATCCCATTTTGTCATCATCTGGGAGAGTCTGAGAACATAGCCAGCCAAACCTCCTCAAAACAGTACCAGTGGCCATAGCCCTGAAAGAAGTATCAACTGAGTGATACACACACTCTGTAAACAATGAGTAAAGACTTGGACAACTGAAGAAACTGCATGCAATTAACTCATGAGAAGAAACTGCAGACAAATCATTCCTCATACTTACACAATTAATTAGACTAAACTTTAACATAGGAGCCCAGCAATTCAAAATTCTGAAAAACAAAGTTGCAAAAGCATATATCCCTTTCCCATACTTATCAATAGTTTTCTTATCCTTATCAGAAAGTATATAATTGAAATTAACAATGTTTAGCAGCAGTAGTGTGACAGAGGTGAGGTCTGCGGTGGGAGTGATGGATGCGTTTAAGGTGGAGGTGGGATTACATCAGGGATCAGCTCTGAGCCCTTTATTTGCAATGGTGATGGACAGGTTGACAGACGAGATCAGACAGGAGTCCCCGTGGACTATGATGTTTGCAGATGACATTGTGATCTGTAGTGAGAGTAGGGAACAGGTGGAGGAGACCCTGGAGAGGTGGAGATATGCTCTAGTGAGAAGAGGAATGAAGGTCAGCAGGACTAAGACAGAATATATGTGTGTGAATAAAAGGGAGGATAGAGGAATAGTGAGGATGCAGGGAGTAGAGATGGAGAAGATGGATGAGTTTAAGTACTTGGGATCAACAGTTCAGAGTAATGGTGAGTGTGGAAGAGAGGTGAAGAAGAGAGTACAGGCAGGTGGAGTGGGTGGAGAAGAGTGTCAGGAGTGATTTGTGACAGACGAGTCACGACCAGTAAGAGTGAAAGGGAAGGTCTACAAGAGGGTAGTGAGACCGGCTATGTTATATGGGTTGGAGACAGTGGCACTGACAAAAAGGCGTCAGAGTTTGACGTGGCGGAGTTGAAGATGTTAAGATTTGCACTGGGTGTGACGAGGATGGACAGGATTAGGAATAAGTATATTTGAGGGTCAGCCCAGGTTGGAAGGTTTGGAGTCAAAGCCAGAGAGGCAAGATTACATTGGTTTGGACATGTGCTGAGGAAGGATGCAGAGTATATTGGGAAAAAGATGCTAAGGATGAAGCTGCCAGGTAACAGGAAAAGAGGAAGGCCTAAGATAAGGTGTATGGATGTGGTGAGAGAGGACATGCAGGTGGTTGGTGTGACAGAGCAAGATGCAGAGGACAGGAAGAAATGGAAACAGTTGATCTGCTGTGGCGACCCCTAACGGGAGCAGCCGAAAGAAGAAGCAGCAGCAGTAGGATTAGCTGAAGCTATAGCTGATGGGGGCAAATTTGGGAAGAGTATATAAAAAGTTAAAAGATTGGAGAACTTTATACATTCTGTCTGCCTTTTCATGGGCAGCTGGCTATCAGGAAAAGCAGTGACATGCACATCCTCCAAAGCTGACACAACTGTAGGAATGTGTGAAGGTTCAGTAAATTCATAATGTAATAGCTTATAGTATTTTCTGATGGACTGTTCTCTCACTGAAAACAGTGTTTTATTATTTTATCATTGTTTTGTTTTACTGGTTTTAGCTTTGAGTTTTATTAAAGTCATTGCACATTTCTGCTCAGCTGGTTTCTTGTGTTTTTGAAACATTCTGGAAATAGTAAATCATTAAAAAACACCACTGGCTTTGTTTGGACAGAGTGGAGAACAGCAACAATAATCCCCTTACACAAAGGGGGTTCATCAATCAACCCAGGAAACTATCAGTCCATAAGCCTAACCAGCCTTATCTGCAAGGCTATGGAAAGAATCATCATGAATCTTATCAACAAGGACACAGGTGACCTTCAAACTCTTGACCCAATCTAGTTTAGTTTCGTCAAGGGTAGAGCTTGCTTATTAAACCTGGTGGTCTTCTTTCAGAATGTCAACAAAGCCCTGGAAAGCAGTACATACCACCTATCTTGATTTATCCAAGGCTTCTGACACAATCCCTCACTCAGGGATCATTGAGAAACTCTTCCAGCTGGGGATTAACCCATACATCACCAAATGGGTAGCCATCTGGCTCACTGACAGAACTCACACTGTCAAAATTGGGGAGTGCACCTCGACCAGTTATCAGTGGGGTACCGCAAGGATCTGTGCTGGCCTGTCTACTGTTTGGAATCTATTTCTCTGAGGTCCAGGTGAAAGTAGATGACCTGTGGCTTATAACGTTTGCAGATGACTGCAAATTGGGTGCAATCACTGAGTCCCCCAATTATATAAACATATTACAGAGAAATTTTTTACAATAAAATTGAACACTGTATGGGTTCATTCTGTTGTTTTTTTTTGTTTTTGGTTACTGGTTTTAGTATTTTATCAATTTGGATTAGTTTGTTGTGTTGATATTACAGACGGGGCTTTGACAGACAAATGATTGCTGCCAAAGTTACAGACTAATATTAAATGCAAAAAAATGCCTCAATATTCCCTTTCAGAAAGAAGTAGACCCTGCTAATTATGATATATATAGCACCCATCTAAGCTCAAACGCAGTGGTACACCACTTGGGAACACAGGTTGATAGCAATCTAAACTTCGATCACCATATGTCTATAGTGGTGAGGAAAGCTTTCAGCATTGCACATCTCATAAATAAGGACATCACATCCAAGACTAAGGAGGTTATAACACTTCAGTACTTGACCCTTATCAGACCACAAAGTGAATACAATGCTCCCTCTGTATGTATCTCACCAGACACCTGCAGCAACTGGAGAGACCACAGAGGTTTCTAACCAAGAGAATCCAGGGCCTCCACAAAATGAATTACATGTGAAAAGACTGAAAGTCCTGTCACTGTACTCTGTCTCATAAAGGCTGCTGAGAGGTGACCTGTGCCTGGTACAGAGCAGGCTCTGACTCTGCCCTAATGTAAATGCTGCACATCCGCAAATCAAATTGTACAACAGTCACTCACTCCAGGGATCTCAACTTAGCCTGTGACATTAACAAAACATGTTGGAGAGACAAATATCTCCCAGAGATTACCACTTCTCTATAATAAGCTCCCACAGCATGTGAAGCAGAGCCCCTCAATGACCCTATTTAAGTGCAATTTTGAGAATTGGATGGCTGACCATAAATTCACCCCTGGGTGGCACCTATGTCCATTATGGACAGGGGTAGTCAGTGCTGATCATAGACTCGCTCTGCTAACAACCACCATCTAACTAGGGTCAATTAGGATACATAGGTTTTTTTTTTACTTAGCTAGGCTTGTAAAGGCACTAGGACCATTAGTTTAATAACCTCCTATGAACCTATGAAATATTGTCAGAAAAGAGAACCTCCCACTGGGAGAATCTGAAAATGAGATGAGAAATGTGAGGAGAAAACCCTATTTCTGTTCATCTTCCAGTCCATATTCAGAATTTTGAATCTCTTCAGGAAAAGAAGTATCCCTCTTTCTGTTACCAGAAACCACCTTACAAGAAGGATCAGTAGCCTGAATTAAACCCTGAGCCAGAGCCAGTAAACTACTCCTGTCCAAGAACATTTGAGGAGTTATACATGCATGTTTAGTTTTCCATTTCTTTTTGATGGAAAAATAGGGCCAACAGTGCTATTAATGGCAACAACAACTTCCCAGGGATGGATACAACATGCCAACAAAACAAAGAAGTCTTCTCTGTTCCCTGTCCCAGGACCAACATGAGTGGCTCTCCCTTGCCAACTGAGGGGACCCTAACAGCCACAGAGGATGTAGGTGCTACACCAGAAGGGTCCGGGGTAAAAGATGAGTGGCCTGAGTAACAAACAATAGCCGCAGTAGAGTCACCTACCTGTGGCTGAGGAAAATTGCTAGCCTGCTGTGGTGAGAAAGGCTGTTTGCTTAACTTTTTTTTTTCTAGAAGAAGGACCAACAATGGGACCAGTAGTTTGTTACATGATCATACCGAAAATGGTGCCTTTTTTCCTGTGGAAGGCAAGCAGCAAACACTGGTAAAATTTAAAAGTCACTTTTTTCACACAAAAATACAGTCTCATGCTAGTCCATTAAAAACACAAACCCTGAGCTTAAAAATAATTTTCATGAACAGGAAAGTATTAATAAACAATTTTTTAAATGGAAAGTTTTTCCCAAAAAGGAGCTTATCTGCCCAGAAAAGGACCAGCAAAAGCTGACTGTCGATCCCCGAAAGCCTCAGAGGAGCAGCATACTGTTCAGCTGCAAAAAAGCTCAGATGGGCTTTGTGCCCAAACCTGTCTTTTTAATCATCTCAGCTCAAGTTAATTGATGGTTTGGTCACATGGAAGGTCTTTGAAGCACTGGAAGCTGTCTGGCTGTTATATCCTATGCATGATATAACCCGTATAGCTAAGGCTACTGCAGCAGTGATTGGTATGATGAACATATTTGATTTAATAAAGTCATACTGGGTAAGCTGACATGAAGGGGGAATTCAGCCATTTCAAGGGCATTGCTAACTTATAAATGAGATATTGCCAGACATGACTAGTGATCAAGAAGTGTTAAAAATACCAACTTGGAATAACACACAATTGGTAAATAAAATAACAATAATAATCCTACTTATGTTATATAGTAAAATGGCTACATTACCACAAGATTCTGTTTATAAGCTTGTTACCTTGGATGTACAATCCCTGTTTACTGTCATACCTAATGGTGAAGGCATAGAGAGCATACATAGATGCTGTATGGAGGAGACAGATTACACGATAGTACAGATAGATCTAATGTGTGCTTTATTGGAGATTACTGTTGAGAATAAAGTGTTTCTGTTTAGTAAGGTTCCATACATTCAAAAGGATGGCGTGGCTATGGGCACTTCTTGTGCCAATAGCTACACCAACCTATTCATGGCAGTTTGGGAGAAGAAGAAATTGTTCCCCCTAGAGAGCTTCAAGGGACATGTTATATTTTATACACGTTTTGTGGATGACCTCTTCCTGCTTTGGACAGGAACAGATAAAGAGTTACAACGATTTCTGGATGAGATGAATTCACTTACAAGTTTTTTGAAGTTCACTATGGAAGAATCAGACAGATGGATTTCTTATTTAGATGTGTTTGTAGAATGTCTCCCTAGTGGATTGCTCAACACAAGAGTATTTAGGAAATCCTGTTATAAAAATATACTTTTACACAGCAGTAGTATGCACCCTAGGTATGTTTTTAGAAACATTGTGAGAGGACAGGCGATTTGTGCGTCCAGATTGAACCCTACAGATGATGGTTTTACAAAGGAACTGTTGGATTTACAGAACAGACTAGTAGAAAGATCTTATAGTCTAAATGAAGTTACAGCAGCCTTTGAAGGGGTGAACTTCCTTAGAGGGAATGTTGCCACCCCTTATTTTGCTGACAGAAGTGGAGCTGAAAATGCAATGGAGTCCAGGATTGAAATCAAGAGGAATTATGATCCTGCGGTTAGGGTGTCCCTTAGTTATACACAGGACATTAATGATATCAGGGAAATGTTTACCAAGAATTGGGGAGTCCTCATGGTAAATCCATACTTGAAAGAGATTGTAGGTAATAGACCCTATTTCCAGTTCAGCAATAGGAAGAACCTGCAAAGAATGCTGTTGTAATAGGCCAATAACACGGATCCAAGAGGCATGCCTCCTTTGGGTACCACTCCATCTAATAGTTGTAACTACTGTGTTTATTTAAGTAGTGACCCCAACTTTGTGCACCCAGTTACAGGGAGAACTTTCAGGTTCAACTCTACAGCTACCTGTACAACTGAGCATGTAGTATACCTCACCCGGTCTACAGCTTGCCCTGCATTTTATGTAGGGAAAACGGATAGAAGGCTCCGAGACAGGATTAGGGAACATCTATATCATATCCGCATTAAATCTACTAAGAATGCTCTTTCGAAGCATGTTCAGGGAACTGACTCACAACATTCCTTTAGGTTCCAAGTGCTGCAAGTTAACACCACTAATATTAGGGAGGGGGATACAAGGAATTACAATGAGAGAACAGAAGTCAAGTGGATCATTAGGTTACGGGCGGAGCAGGAGCCTGGTTTGAATGATAAAATCTGTTAAACCAGCCCTGAAAAGCAGGAAGCTAGTAGTAAAGTTTTAAATGTTGTTCTGATGTTTTTTGTGGATTGCACTTTTTGAACCAACATATTGCTTATTTTATATATACTTCTATATATACATTTTTTGTAATAAGGTTTTGGTTGTCCATTATACATTCCAAGTGATTTTTTTAATAATGTTAGAAGAGAATGACTTTTAGTAGAGTTTTTTGTTATTTGCCTTATTAGTTTTATTAGTACTAGTTTTATAAATAGATTTCTTAAACATGAATTTTTTATGGTGTACATGTTGATATAAATGTTAGGTAAGAGGTTGTGTTTTTCAACACCGAGATGTGCTGATACTTCAAGAATAACAATGTAGCAGGATATGATGTAATGTTGTGATTAATGTGTGCATAAATTAGCTCTGTTTTATGAGTGCTTTTTGGCTTGAAGAAACCCACATGGGTGAAAGCACTTGCCACTATCTGCAATAAACATTTGGATTTTAGTCTTTAAAAAAAATAGTACAGCAAAAATCAATAAAAAAAATCCATCACCAGACAACAGAAATATACATGCAAATGTCAAATGCATAACTAAGTCAAGGCAAAAAATAAATAGAACACAACCATAGCTAGGACTGTAGGACACAGGAACACCACCTGCCCTTTTTGAGAGATAGTCCTAATTTATTAAAGCTGTATCATGGAAAAAATTGTTTAAAGTAGTAAATGTCCTGACATTGTTTAAGAGAAAAACATATTTTCTAAATTTCCATGTCATTATTGCAGTAAAATATTATGCTATATTGGATAGGATATAAAACAAAAGAAAGTAAAATTCTTTAACAATGACTCTCTATGTTGACAATAGACTGAAAACAAGTCTTCACACTTGTTGAGCATTTGGATTGCCCTGCAAAATCTCACATTTCGGTAACAACAGCCAGCTTTGGGCATCTAAAAGGGTAGCAAAGCCAACATAGTGATGCAAATTAAATATGATTTACAGAAAAACTCAATTGAAAGTGCATTATCTAACAATGAACAGTAAAAGACTTTAAGAAAGGTAAATAATAACATCCTAAAGAAAGTGAAAGCATAAACTTCACAAACTGAAAATGAAGCAGTACAGACAGTAAGTAACATGAAGCAAAGCAGTATGCCTAATTGCCATAGCAACAAAAAACAAACTAGGAATCACTTTATACACACACGCGCGTACACACACACACACACACACACACACACACACACACACACACACACACACACACACACACAGAGTAGAAGGATGCTGCCAGACATTGTTTGACCCAAGAGGTAAATCTGAAGACAGTACCCAGAAGTAAAACACTTCATGAATACAAATGCAGATTAAAATAGAAATAAAATAGACATAAGATTACCACAGAAATCCAATTAAATAAAGGCAATACGCAGACAATCATCTAAACCAGCTAAAGGAAAAATGACGGGGGTTAGGGGAAGCATTACTACTTACATATGCATTTTTCAGTTTTTGGGTATTACCACTAAAACAAATACTCTTATATGAATATTTCTAGGGTACAGCAAGCAAACATGCTTAAAATGATGGGGGAGCATTACTGCCTGCATGCAAGTGTCTTTCAGTTGTCAGAGTTGCAACCAGAATTATTATTCTCATGAATATTTCTAAGGTTGCGTTACCTGGAAATAGTACAAATGTTTATAAAGCACTGTACTACTGACAACCTAAGTCTAGTCATCTGCAATCATTCATGTGGCACACAACTCAGTTAAATTAGTGCAAGTTTTAGAACCTGTTTGTAAATTGTACTATGCAGTAACACATGAGTTTGACAGATGGGTCCACTAAATGACTGCCCTGAAACATTCATATCTAAACTCCACGTAAATTTAAATAATAAAAAATATATACATTTGCTTACTGGGAGGGTCTGACTGGGTCTAATTGTGCACATTTTCAGCAGTTAAAAAGGTATACCCCTACATATCTAGCAATTAGCTAAAATAGGTGGAGGAAGTATTGTACAAGAAAAAAACACTACAAAACATAATTGTTCTACTTAAACCTCTAAATATAAAATTGCAATATCAAAAAAAAAACAAAAAGAAACAAAATAGAGAAGCTCATTTTATAAGTGCAAAATGGCAGTTGGGAATATGCATGGTACAGACATTATGGATGGTACAGACATTATGGCATGTCGAGGGGATTGAAAGGCAGTTATGGCTCGTGCCTTTCAACACACCGGGCGTACAGTAATTTCTATACCATGCACACCCCCTTATGCATGCCTTATTGCATATTGTATGGATTCTATTCAGTGGGTCAAAGACACAACTGGTCAGATGTTTTCAGCTGTGCCCCTGAGATACTTCAGGTACAACTAACATTGTGTAAGACGGCGATTCAGGGCGTAGCCTGCTATAGGTCTCCAACCATGTCCCAAGACTCTCACTCCATGTTCCTAAGCACCCTGGAAACTATTAGGATCCAACCCAACACTCTCATACTAGGGGACTTCAACTACCCCTCCATCAACTGGGAATACTATTCATGCACCAATACACTGGCCCAATGCTTCCTGGAATTCATCAATTCCAGTGCCTTGGACCAGTTCATTCTTACCCCCACTAGAGGAACCAATATCTTTCACCTGGTTATTACTAACATGGGTAGCCATTGCTGTACACCAATAGTCAATTCCTCCCCGGTTAGATCCGACCACAAACTAATCACCATGGAAATCCACATCTCACCCACACCAATGCAAAGGTAACCACCATGAAAAACTTCTCCAAAGCTGACTTTGGGCTCCTAAAAACAGAAGTGGCTAAATTTACGGCATCCATGTCAATGGAAAATAGATGCATGACTGCCGAATCGTACACCAGTGCACTGTACAAACATGTACATAAATGCATGGAACTAGCCATACCCAGAAGAACCAAAATGCTCTCCTCCAAAAAACAGAAGACAATTTGGTGGTCCCCTGCCATTAATAAACTCTACAATAGAAGGAAGAAACTGTTGCAGAAAAAGGTGAAGTCCCAAGACTGGAAAACACCCTTATTAGCCTCAACAAAAAGTTGAGATACCTCATCAAAACCTCTAATGCCAGCTATGAAGGCAGAATTACGGCAGACACTAAAAGCCACCACAAAGCTTTCTATAGTTCATAGGTAGGTACTAGGCTATTGGCCCTAGGGCCTATATAAGCCTAGTCAAAAAGGTATCCTGGCTTTTACCACCCAAGATAATCATTTTCCTGTGCCCTTGTCAAGCAGAGCCACAGAGGTGATCCCCGGGGTGAATTTCCTATTTCCCATCCAAGCATCAAGATTTTTCTTGAAGAGTGCTAATGAAGAGCTTTGTTTGATATAGACAGGTAGTTTGTTCCAGAGTATGGGAAGTCTCTGGGACAGGAATCTATCCCTCCAGCATGTTCTGTTTATTGTAGTGACAAGGTTTAAGTCCCTAGAGCATGGAGGGGGATTGGGATGTCTTTAAGTGGAGCATGTCCAACAGCTCTGGGTTTGACATAGCTTTGTATGTAAGGCAGAGATCGCCTCTAAGTAGGCGATATGCGACAGAGTAAAGCTGGAGTTTTTTGAGACTGTCTGTGAAGGGCATCTGTTTGAGGCTGGTAATCTTCTTTGTGAGGTATTTCTGCAGCCTTTCCAGTTGTTGTAGATGTCTGGTGAGGTACTTACAAAAAGGGGCCTTGTACTCTATAATGGGTCTAGTATGTGAGAGTACAGGGGAACAATGACCTTTTTCCTGGATGAGAAACCTTTTGTGATGAGGTGTGCCATGTAGAAGGATTTCCTGACTACTGTGGCAATGTGATTATTAAAGGAGAGACTACTGTCCACCTATGTCCCAAGGTCTCTTATCACACTTTCGGTGTTAAGTAGACTACCACCTATGTGGTTGCTCTTGGGTGCAGAGTTTTTACCAAAAGGGATGACAATGCAGTTTTTGGCACTGAGCTTGAGGCCATGGCTTTGACACCAGGCATCTGTCTCCATGAGGCCCTTTTGTAGGATGTCCACATCGTTAGGAGTTTCGATTATGGCTCCTAATTTGCAGTCAACTGCGAACTTCATTAGCCAAAGACCTTCTGTGTTAGCCTGTACTTCAGAAAAGTAGATACCAAACAGGGGAGGACCCAGGACTGAACCCTATGGTACTCCACTTGTCACTGGTCTGAAGTTGGATTTGGAGTCTGCTACTTTCACAGTGTGGGTTCTGTCAGTGAGCCAGTTGGCAACCCATCTTGTGACATAGGAATTTATACTAGTTTAGTGAGTTTATCCATAATTCCAGAGTGGGGAATAGTGTCAAAAGCCTTGGCGAGATCTAGATAGGCTGTGTGAACCACCTTACCCTCATCTACGGCTTTGGTGACTGCTTCAAAGAAAAGTCTATCAGATTTAGGAGACATGATCTGCCTTTTACAAACCCGAACTGGGTGGGGTCCAGAGTTTGGAGATTACCAATGTCTTTGTGTATAAGATCCATGATGATACATTCCATGGCCTTGCAGACCAGGCTCATTAGGCTAATAGGGCATTAGTTCCCGGGGTCCGTGGTGGCTCCCCCTTTGTGGAGTGGGATAACCATCACTGTGCACCATTTAGTGGGCACAAAGCTAGAGGTGAACCTATGATTGAACATGGTGCTTAGGTGGGGTTCCAGTTCATTCTGAAGCTCGTGTAGAATGCAGCCTGGGATGTTGTCAGGTCCCATGGATGCTGTGTTCTTGGTTTTGGAGAGTGAGGTTTTTATCTCTGCAGCCATGATTACAGGAACTTTGCATTCTTCCGGTATAGAGATGGGCCCTTTAGGGGGTGAGAGGGGGTAAAGTTAGCATTGAACCTTTTTGCCAGGATGCTGGCAATATCAGTTGGTTCTGTATATTTAGTGCCATTGTGCTGTAACTCAGAGCAGATCTGAGTGTTGCCATTGAGATTCTTGACATAGCTATAGAATGCTTTGTGGTTGTCTTTAGAATCAGTGGCAATTTTGTTTTCGTAACTAGCTTTGGAGGATTTTATGAGGGATCTCAGCTTCTTACTGAGGCTGACCAGGGAGTTCCTCCAATCATGGGATTTTACTCTCTTTTGCAACAGTTTCTTTCTTCTGTTGTAGAGTTCATTTATGGCAAAGGACCACCAGATTGGCTTCCTTTTTTTGGAGGATAGCATCTTGGTTCTGTTAGGGATAGCACAATCCATGTACTCGTGTAAGTGCTTATAAAGTGAATTTGTGTAGGATTCAGCAGTCGTACCTCTATTGTCCGTCTGCATGGGTGTCGTGAAGTTTGCCATTTCTGTCTTAAGAAGTGTGAAGTTGGCTTTGAAGAATTTTTTTTATGGTGGTTTCCCTAATGGAGGGGTGGGGGCAGGATGTGGATGTCTAGGGTGATTAGCTTGTGGCCGGATATGGCCAACTAGGAATTGACCTCTGGTGTGGAACACTGGTCGCCCATGATATTGCTGCCCCTGGTGGGGATGTGGATAAGTTGATCCAAGGCACTGGAATTTATGAATTCCAGAAAACGTTGAGCAAAAGAGTTGGTACATGAGTAGTTTTCCCAGTTAATGGTGGGGTAGTTGTAATCACCCATTATTAGGGTACTGGGTTGTATCCTAATTTTTTTCCAGTGTATCAAGAAATGAGGAGTGGGAATCCTGGGGCATGGTGGGGGATCTGTAGCAAGTTACAATTTGGATTGTGGTCTTGCCCAGAGTTAGTTGCACTTGGATAATCTCGGACGCATTATGCTGAGCAACTAGCCTGGAGGTGTGGATATCCTTAATGAATATGGACACGCCTCCGCCTTTAGTGTTTCAGTCGAGGTTAGGTGGCTGAAAGGTGTGGTATGAATTATAGCCTGGTAATGCAGGGGTTCCCTCTGGAGCCTTGAACCAGGTCTCTGTCACTGCACAGATGTTGATGTTCTCCATTTTAAGGAGTGCCTCAAGTGAATGCATTTTGAGGTTTAGACTTCTATCATTGAGTAGCATTACCCTCAGATTTTGCTTACTTGTACCTGTTAAGTTGCTGAATTTGTCATCTGAACCTTGCCTAAAAAAGGCACTATAGGGGTGGCAAGATCCTTAGCCAGTATCCAAAATCCCAAGGGCGACAGGTGCAGGCCATCTCTGGCAAATCATTGTGGTCTGTCGATCATGTCATCCCAGGCAGACAGATACTGGATCCCCTTAGAATGACACCAGAGGCTTAGCCAATTGTTGAAGTCAATCATTTTGTCCTTGAAATGTGGTATCATTCTGGGTGATGGCAGGATTCTACTCAGGGCTGGGGTCATACCTGCCTGGGCTACAAGATCGGAGGACTCCTCCATGTCTCTTTTCTTGTAGTTCAGGGAGGTACATCTCAGGTCACTCACACCAACATGGACAATGACAGAGTCATATTTGTACTTGTTGTGGAGTGACCTGAGTGCGTGCATTATGTGGCAGATCCTGGCACCCGACAGGCAGCTGACAGTAACTTTCTCCTTGTTTAGCCTGGTGAGTGGAACATCAATGTAGAGTCACCTATGACTAGAGTGTTGGGTACATTGTTATGCCTATGTTGTTATGCCTTATGGGCTGTGGTTAAGTGGCACACTGAGTTTGTGGGATATGTATCATTTGGGTTGTGTTAGGGGTGGAGGTTGCTTGCGTTTCTGCTTTGGAGGTCTCTGTTGCTTGAGCAGATTTTTTATTGAGAGCCTCCACAAATATGTGTGTGTTTTGGTGGGGTAGGTTGTGAGGGACTATGGGATGAGTGTGGTGTGGTGCAAGTGTTTACCTTCTCCTCTTGACTGTCTAGCCCAGTCTTGGGTGAAGAGAGCTTTACTTCCAGTTTGGCTATATAAGTGCATCTCTCACAGGTTGTAGCATTGGGTGGTAGGAAGAGAGGGTTGTCTGTGTACATTAGGCAATTGCTGCATTGCCCCAAGATGTCCAGATTCATCAGATAGACAGGGGAAAACACCAAGAACTGACCCTTAGACATGCCTGGATAGGTGCTTATTTATTAAGTACTAAAAACTATTTTCCTCTAGACAAGTGAGGAAAGTTGAGTGCTGTAGCAATTTTATTTAGTGCTTACAATGAGTTCTGAACAAGTGCTGAGCTCAAAGAAATAGATTTTAGTGCTAAAACTAAAAAACTGTCTAGTTCTAAGGGAAAATTTGAAGAGCAGACTTTATGGCGCAGGGAAAAGTTTAACCCTAGCTAAGCGGCGATGCATAAAGTGTATATGTATGTGTGTGTGTGTATGTATGTGTGTGTATATATATATATATATAGATATATATATAGATATATACACACACACATACATATATATATATATATATATATATATATATATATATATATATATATATATATATATTTAATATAACAGTAGCAAATGAGCAAACTGATTTAAACAAATTAACCAATAAAAAGCTAAAAACTGAGCCCTGTTTCAGCAGTCTTCGATCAGACAAGTTCTAACTGCACACTCCTGCCACTAGGGTGCAGGGGAATTTTCTCCAAAAAAAGATGGTATGGATTAGTGCTGAAGTTATATAAACAAAGCTAGATTCAGCAGGTCTGAATTTAGTCTATGCTACAGCAAACAAAGCATACCACTTTCAGAAAGAGTTCAAATAAGCAGGCACAATAAGCCTTTAACCAGAAACTCCCAGCTCAGAAGGGCAGAATCTACCCTCTCCTCCCACACCTTCTGCAGACCACACCTTCTTAATGTAAAATAACTGTCCCAAAGCCCAAGTGCTTAAATCAGAACTAATACACTTTTAGAATAACAGACACTAAGTCTTCAGCCAGCAACTCCCAACTTAAAAGGATGTACGCTACCTGTCCAGCCACAACAGTGCAGACCACAAACCTTCTTAATGTAAAACAACTGGTCTAAAGCCCAAGTGTTTCAACCAAAGGCTTAGAATAACAGTTACAATTTAATCAGGCTACTAACAAGCAGTAATAAATGCAGCAGAATAAATGTAATTAAGTACTTTTAAGAACAAGCAGCAAAAGCACAATAAAGTAATAAAGCAGGAAGAAACACAAATACAGTAAAAGCAGATGAATAAAGTGCAATTTGTTTATATAATGATAGTAAACGAGGAAACTGATTTAAACAAATTATCCAATTAACCAGTAAAAAAGCTCAAAACTGAGCCCTGTTCCAGCAGTCTTCAATCAGACAAGTGCTAACTGCACGCTCCTGCCACTGGGGTGCAGGGGAACATTCTCCAAAAGAGATGGCCTGGATTAGTGCTCAAGTTATACAAACAAAACTAGATTCAGGATGCCTGAATCTAGTCTATGCTACAGCAACCAAGGCACACCAATTTCAGAAAGAAACAGTTCAACTAAGCAGGCACAATAAGCCTTTAACCAGAAATTTCCAGCTCACAAGGGCAGAATCTAGCCTCTCCTCCCACAACAGTGCAGACCACAAACCTTCTTAATGAAAAATAATTGGCCTGAAGACCAAGTGCTTTAACCAGAACTAATACACTTTTAGAATAACAATCATTGAGCCTTAAGCCAGCAATTCCCAACTTAGAAGGATGTGTGCTACCTGTCCTGCCACAACAGTGCAGACCACAAACCTTCTTAATGTAAAACAACTGATCTGCTTAAACCAAAAAGGCTTAGAGTAACAGTTACAATTTAATCAGGCTACTACCAAGCAGTAATAAATGGAGCAGAATAAATACAATTGAGTACTTTTAAGAAGAGGCAAAAGCAAAATAAAGTGCAATTTTTTAAGTGTAAGGAGAGAGGAAGAAGGAGCAGAACAAAAATTCAAGTATAAGAACCTAAGTGGGTTGGCCTTCTCAAATGTTTTCTCTGTATTAATTAGCATGAACACCAGACTGGGAGTGGTGTCCTAGATCAAATTTACAGTAGGGGCGAGCAACTGCAAAGTCACTAACTATAACACCACCACAAGAATAGGGTGGGGTGGAGGGGGAAAAAACAGTTTCAGGACAGATGAAAAACAGAAAACAATGCCAGAAAATATATGAAATAATTCATTCATGCAAAATTAAGATAATGCAGAAAGTACAGTTTTGTACCTACCATAAATGTAGATGTTCGAGTGCTAATACAGCTGCAGTCATAACAGATGGGTTCTCCTGCCATCAGGCGGGTCCTCGGTCGGCTGAATTCCAATGTCTAGGTCCGGCGTCGGTTGTCGTCGCTTCTTCCCTGATGTCAGTGCGACAGGGGTATAAAGGAACCAGCCAACGCCATTTTCTTCAGTTTTTCTTGCCCCAGATGTCAGGTGCCCCCAGAAGGAAGGCAATACATAAATTTGTGTAATAATGCATTGCAATATAATCAAAATACAGTAGTTGCAAGCAAATACATCATAAATGAATACCCCGATCAGGTTGTATGAGGATGTGTTAGCCTATAGGCTTGTCCCAAGAGGGGAAGGAGGGAGGGAAACCTGGACTGCAGCTGTATTAGCACTCAAACATCTACATTTATGGTAGGTACAAAACTGTACTATGTTCATCGTGCATACAGCTGCAATCATAACAGATGGATAGAATCACAAAGCTAAGAAAGGGGTGGTAGGCACTAGGTGGAACTAGGAGAAGCCAACATGCCCTGCAAGACTGCAGTGGCAAAGCCTGCTCTAGATTTGGAGTATAATGGTAGGTTGTAGTGCTTGGAAAAGGTATGCACAGAACTCCAAGTGGCTGCTTCCAAAATATCCTTGGTAGGAACTCCTCTGAGAAAGGCTGCAGAGGTGGCTGTGGCCCTGGTGGAATGAGTTCTAATGCCTGTAGGTACAGTTTTGCCATGAAAGGAATAGCAAAAAGGTTATGCAGTGGGCTATCCATTTTGAGATTGTCTGTTTGGAAATTGGCTTTCCTTGAGCTCCTACCGCATAGGCCACAAAGAGCTGTTCTGATTTTCTGAAAGGTTTTGTTCTGTCCAAATAATAACGCAGTCGTCTGTGGATGTCCAAGGAATGTAGTAATCTCTCCCCTTTGTTTTGAGGATTAGGATAAAAGGTAGGTAAATGTATGGCCTGATTTAAAGCTACCCTGGATACCACTTTAGGCATAAAGGACGGGTTGGTTCGTAAGGAAACTCTGTCCTGATGGAAGATGATAAAAGGCTGGACAGCCATGAGAGCCTGTAGTTCGGAAACTCTACAAGCTGAGGTGATAGCCAGAAGGAAAGCTGTTTTCCAGGACAAATATTGCAAATCTGATGAGGCAGCTGGCTCAAAGGGAGGCAAGGTCAGTTTTTCCAGAATGAAATTAAGATCCCAAGCAGGTATTGGTTGTTTCCTTGGAGGTCTTAAATTCTTAGCCCCTCTGAGGAACTGTCTTAAGAGAGGGTGAGAGAATAAAGGTGGATCAGTGTTGTATTCTGCAGAAATGGCTGAGGCATGGATTTTGATGGAGGAGAAAGAAAGTCCACTGCTTAGCAGTTCAGCCAAATATTGTAGTATTTGAGGTAAATTCAGTTTTCCAGGATCCTGGCCCTTTTTCTCATTCCAGACACAAAAACGTTTCCATTTTGCGGAGTAAGCTTTTCTAGTTGATGGCCTTCTGGCCTCCAAAATGACATCCTTCACCTCCTTGGAGAGTAGGGCCTGTTGTGATGCTAAGGATTCTTCCATGCGGCTAGATTGAGTGATTTTAGCTGGCTGTGAAGAGTTTTGAAGCTGTGCTGAGTCAGAAGAAGAGGCATTAGAGGCAGGGTCCATGGTGGGGAATGCGTCAGTCTCCTCAGGAGTGGGTACCAGTGTTGCTTGGCCAGTCCGGAGCAATGAGAATGATCTTTGGTCTGTCTGCTCTGGTCTTCAATAGAACTTTGGGCAGCAGAGGAAAAGGTGGGAAGGCATAAACTGTCATTGATGTCCAACTGAAAGAGAGAGCGTCCACTCTCCAGGCCTTTGGATGGAAGATCCTTGAGCAGAATTTTGTCAATTGATGATTTTTGTGGGAGGCGAAGAGATCTATGTCTGGCCTTCCCCATTCTTGGATTATTTCTGTAAAAACTTTTGGATGCAATTTCCATTCGTGTGGATCTGTCATATTCCTGCTTAGGTTGTCTGCCAGCGTGTTTTCCTTGCCTGGCAAGTACTGTGCTTGTAGTTCCATTTGTAATTCCATGGCCATGTTCCAAAGTGACATGGCCCGTCTGCATATGGGGTAAGAATGTGTTCCTCCCTGTTTGTTTATGTACCACATAACTGTGGTGTTGTCCGTTCTTATCAATAGTTGACCTGGTTGTAGAAGGTCCTTGAAAGCTATAATAGCATTTATTACTGCTAGCATTTCTTTTTGATTGATGTGCAGGTGCTTTTCTTTTGGGGACCATTTGCCCTGAATGCACCGATCTGTCATGTGCCCCAGTAGTCCGAGGCGTCTGTTGTGATGACTTGATTTGCTTGAGGGTTGCTGAATGGAAGACCTGTGTTTGTTTGACATGCTTGAGCCCACCACAGAAATTCCTTTTGCAGACATGGAATTAGTGGTATTATTGTTTCCAAACAGTGGCTGTGTTGAGACCATATGTTTTTCAGGTACCATTGTAGTTTCCTCATATGCAGCCTTGCACATGAGATTAGTAAGATGCAAGATGCCATGAATCCCAAAGCCTGCAGGATTTTCCTTGCAGTCAGCCTGGTGTAATTTGCTAGTGTTCTGAAGTATTGAATTAGTTGCCCCTGCTTCTCTGGCGTGAAGTAGGCCATCTGGGTGTTTGTGTCCAAATTGGCACCCAGGAAAATTATCTTCCGAGAGGGTATCAGCCTTGATTTCTTTTTGTTGACTGTGTATCCCAGAGAGTTCAATAACATTATTACATAAGCCAGATGTTTCAGAAGAATGTGCTTGCTGTCCACTTGGATCAGACAGTCGTCCAAATAGGGGTATATTTGTATCCTTTGAAGTCTGCAGTAGGCAATTACTGATGCCAGGCATTTCGTGAATACTCTGGGCGCAGTAGATAAGCCAAAGGGCAAGGCAGAGAATTTGCCTAACATACAAGGCCATGTCAAACCCAGATTTGATGAATATGCTTCACCTCAAAAAATCTAGATCTATCAGAGCCACAAGGGCGGGAGACTTAAACCTCGACACGGCTATTAATAGGACGTGCTGGAGGGATAGATTCATCACCCAAAGACTCCCTATGCTGTGGAACAAAATCCCGGTACATGTGAGGCAGAGCACCTCGCTGGCCTTGTTCAAGAGAAATCTTGACCAATGGATGGGAGATCGCAAATATACCCCAGGAATTACCTCAGTGTCACTGCTCGACAGAGGCACAGCAAAATAATGGGTATAGTTCCCCATACTAAAGTAAAGCCACAAAACAATGGGCTAGGCTTATAAATGCCCTCGGGCAGATAGCCTAGTATGAACCTATGAACCTATGAACCTATGATAATGGGTTGAACCTGCAAGAAATATGAGGTTCCTTCTGCAATTTTGTCTGATTGGGACATGCAGGTATGCCTCCTTGAGGTCCAATGTTACCAGCCAAAACTCCTTGCCCAGCATGGGAAGAAGTTGCTGTAGAGTGAGCATCTTGAATTTTGGTACGAGTAGAAATGTGTTTAGGATGGATAGGTCCAAAATAGGTCTCCAATCTTTTCCCTTTCTTGGCACCAGAAATAGCCTGGAATAAAAACCTTGACCTTGTTCGGGCGTAGGTACCTCTTGAATAGCTTTCATGTTTATGAGCTCTGTAATTTGCCTTTGTGCCTCTGCCCTTTGATTGTGTGGCAGGTTTGGCATGCCTCTCATTTTTGGAAGGGTGTGAAAATGGAATTTGTAGCCTCTGTTTATAATGTCCAGGATCCATTTGTCCTTTGTGACAATATGCCAATTTTTTGAAAATAATGCCAGCTTTCCTCCTAAGGGGGCTGCCATTTGAAACCTGGTTGGCATGCAAAGGGGAAAGTCATTGGGTTTGCTTTCTGAAAGATTGTGAGTTGTCCTCACCACCTCTTTGTGTAGGAGCTTGCCATTGTCTGCCTCTAAACGATTCTTGGGATTGTCCTCTGCCCCTCGGACACCTGTATCTGCCTCTTTGGGGTCTGTCTGTGGCCGGAAAGGACCAGTTTTTGGAAGGCCAATTTCTACTAAAACGTGGGGGTTGAACCTGTAGAAATTCTTTCACAGTTTGCATTGATTTAGCCTTTTCCTCCATTTTCCTTAATACCTCCTCAGCATTAGCTCCAAATAGTACATCCTTTTGAAGAGGGGCATCTAGTAACTTAGCTTTGACATGATCAGGCAAGGCTTGTTCCTTGAGCCAGGCATGCCTACATATGACTGATCCTGTAACAGCAGCTCTACATGAGGCCTCTAGAGCATCAAAACCACATTGTAAGGTATGCTTACCCACTTGTTCTGCACTATGCATCAAACCCTGCAACTCCTTCAAGTCTGGTTGTTCAGGTTGTGACATTTTACTTTTCAATTGTGATAACAAAAACTGTTGGTATTTTAGCATATGAAACTGACAGTTTAAGGCCCTCATGGATAAGGTAGCCGAGGTATATACCTTTTTTCCCCACCTTTCTAAGGATCTGGAATCTCTCTCGGAAGGCAATGGATTTTTAGCAATGGAGGCCTTAACTCCCTTGGGGCCCTGTGAGATGGTTTCTGGGTAAGCAGCATGGCTTTTGCATAGAAATTGGTGTGAGTCAGGAACCCTGTAGTACCTGTCAGGCTTAACTGGAGCTGGAGGTAGAGAGTCCAGGTTAAGGCAGGCCTCCGAGTAAACATCATCTAGGATGTCCAAGACAGGAGGTATAGCCAGAGGCCTGTGCTGAGGTAGCAATAGAAATTCCCTGAGCCTTTTCTTGGAATCTGAATAATCTTGGCCTTCCCAGTGGAAGTGTTCCCTTAAGGTATGCAAAGTTTCCCCAAATGAGTAATCCTCAGGGGGGGGATACAGAAGGGATGGACTCCTCTGCATCAGAGTCTTCAAAAGGGGAGTAAGAATGTTCCTGATCATCAGAGTGCTCTGAAATAATGGAGCCCTGATCAGAGGAAGGGGAATATTCCTCCACTCTGGGCCTTTTGTCTGGTGGGGGCTGAGAACCTCTGATAAGAGTAATTAAATCCTCAGCCATTTTAAGCATCTGTTTCTTAGGCATGGGGCCTGGAGATGGGCCCTGTGTAGCTGGCCTCTTAGAGTGCATGGTTGCTTTAGACTTTGTGAAAGCCTTGATGGAGAAAGAAGAGGAAGGTCTGAAGACACCTTGAGTGGAGGTGGACCTGTCCACATTCTGAGTTTCAACGCCAAGAGTGGCTTCGGTATCTGTAGTCGGGGTGTGGGCCGAGGAGCCTGTGACCTCGGGCACAGGAGACACCGTCAAAGAAGTGTCGTTGGTAGTCAGGGGCTGCGTAGGCGCCTCGCTGAGAACCGGACCACGTGTAGTCGGCTTTGGCGTGGTGTCGGTAGAGGCCGCGGACCTCATGTGCCAGTCCTTGTCTTTGCGTTTTTTAGACAAAACCGGAGTCGGAGTATCCGACGACATAGTATAGTTAAATGCTTTCCCAAAATAATGCTGAGCGAACTCCGCCCGACGCTTAATAGTGCGTTTGTTGAATGTAGCACAAAAGCGACAGACCGAGACATCGTGGTCTGGGCCTAAACAAGGTATACAGAGGGAATGGAAATCCTTATGCGGTATTTGCTTCCCACAAGAAATACAATTATTAACTTTGTCTGACATCGGTCTGAGGCAAGAAAAGTTTCCCCAACGGGGTACTTAGCTTTTAAGAAGACTTCGGTTTCCAAATTTTTGTAATCACAGGAGCTGGCCGACCGGCACTTGCGAACTCCTTCTGCTTCGGGCACCTCGTGGCAAGAAAGACTGAAGAAAATGGCGTTGGCTGGTTCCTTTATACCCCTGTCGCACTGACGTCAGGGAAGAAGCGACGACAACCGACGCTGGACCTAGACTTTGGAATTCGGCCGACCGAGGACCCGCCTGATGGCAGGAGAACCCATCTGTTATGACTGCAGCTGTATGCATGATGAACATCTAAGAAAGGTTAAAATGCCAAGAAATATACTTACCTATCAGCAATATATTTCCAGATTGTTTGACAATCACACTGCAGCCAGAACACCTGGAGTTTCCAACAGTATATGCAGGAATTTACAAACAGAAACTATTTTTAAATCAGCAAGCCTTGAAGCAATCAGATAACACAAAAGCTGTTAGACCAGTTTTATAAACTTCACCACAGGAATAGAGGGGAAGCAGTTTCAGGACAGATGAGAAACAGAAAATAATGCAGTTTCAGGACAGATGAGAAACAGAAAACAATGCCAGAAAATATATAAAATAATTCAGTCAGGCAAAATTAAGACAATGCAGAACTCTGAAAGGTTAAAATGCCAAGAAATATACTTATCAGTCAGAGATATATTTCCAGATTGTTTGAGAATCACACTGCAGCCAGAACACCCTTATATCAAGAATCTCCATGGCAATACCTAGGTTTTCTCTGAGTTACTGCACGATGGTACCTTCTATACTGAGCCAACAGATAATGTCAACATACTAGCTGACAGATTCAGTGCCAACTTTACCCCTCTCCCCCCCAAAGGACCAATCACAATACCGAAGGAATGCCAGGCACCCAGCATTACTGCAGCACAGGTTAAAGCTGCATTCTCCAAGGCCAAGAATACAGCTTCCATGGGATCCGACAATATCCCTGGATGTGTTCTACATGAACTACAAAGTGAACTGGCACCACATCTGTGTGCCCTGTTCAATCACAGCCTCACCTCAGGCTTTGTCCCTACATAATGGTGCACTGCTACAGTCATCCCTCTCTATAAAGGGGGAGCAACTACAGACCTTGAGAATTATCGCCCCATTAGCCTGATGAGTCTGATATGTAAGGCTATGGAGCGCATCATCATGGACCTAATTAACAAGGATATAGGGAATGTCCAAACTCTGGATCCCACACAATTTGGTTTTGTGGAAGGTAGATCATGCCTGCTCAACCTGGTTGACTTCTTTGAGTCAGTCACCAGAGCTGTGGATGAGGGCAAGGCAGTTCACACAGCCTGCCTCAATCTGGCCAAGGCCTTTGATACCATTCCCCACTCAGGAATTAGTGATAAACTCACCAAACTAGGCATCAAACCCTATATCACTAGGTGGGTTGCAAATTGGCTCACAGATAGAACCCACAGTGTGAAAGTAGCGGGCTCCAAATCAGAGTGCCGACCAGTCATGAATGGAGTCCCACAGGGATCAGTCCTGGGTTCTCCCATTTGGCATCTACTTCTCAGAAGTCTAGGCCAACACAGAGGGACTCTGGCTGACCAAGTTCGCAGATGGCTGCAAGCTGGGAGCCACTACTAACTCCCCAAGTGATGTAGACATCCTACAGAAAGGCCTCACTGAGACCAATGACTGGTGTCGAAACCATGGCCTTAAGCTTAATGCCAAAAAGTTAGTCGTCATCCTCTTTGGGAAAAACTCAATTCTCACTAATTACCACATCGATGGGAGCACACTGAAGGTGTTAAAAAAAGAGATCTGGTGACACAGGTTGACAGCAACCTCTCCTTCGACCACCACATTGCCACTGTGGTCAGAAAGTCCTTCTATGTGGCATATCTCATTACCAAGGGCTCTGCATCCAGGAAGAAAATGGTCATCTCTCTCTACTCTTCCCTCATTAGGCCAGTCATCGAGTATAATGCCCCATTTGACATGTACCTCACTAGACACATGCAGCAGCTGGAAAGGCCACAAAAGTACCTCATGAAGAGGATCCTAGGCCTTAAACACATCCTACAACTACACAGACAGATTAAAAAAAACTCCAGCTATTCTGTGTCGCATATCATCTACTAAGAGGCGATCTCTGCTTGACTTATAAAGCCATGTCTGACCCAGCTTTATTAGAAATGCTACATCTAAAAAAAAATCCCAATCCCTCTGCACCACATGCTCCAGAGACCTCAATCTCATTATCACAGTCAGCAGAACATGCTGGAGGGACATGTTCATAACCCAGACACAGTCCATGCTCTGGAATAGACTTCCCATACATGTCAAGCAGAGCACCTCACTGGCCCTCTTCAAGAGAAATCTTGATGAGTAGATGGGAAATAGAAAGTTCACCCCGGGGATCACTCTAGTGGCTCTACTTGATAGAGGCACTGGGAATTAACATCAGGCGGCACGATGCCAGGGCACTTCTATGGTCTAGGCTTGTAAAGGCTCCATGGTCATTAGCCTAGTACACACCTATAAACCTATGAACTATGAAAATTGCTAAACATGTTGCACACCCAGCTGAAATATCCCAGCTGTTACTTGTGCAAGATGATAGTACAGCAAGGTCTGGGAATATGCCATTTCCCTGTTGTGCATTCTCAGAGTTGGTGTGTGTGTGTGTGTGTGTGTGTGTGTGTGTGTGTGTGTGTGTGTGTGTGTGTGTGTGTGTGTGTGTGTGTGTGTGTGTGTGTATATATATATATATATATATATATATATATATATATATATAGATATATATATATATTATAGTAGCAGGGCTTACTTCCCTGCCAAAAAAAAAAAAAAAAAACTCTTGTAGTGCACTTCTTATGTGTGTTAGTATGTATGCTGTGGTGTTTCAATGTGTGTGTGAGCTAGGGAGACAGTATGGAGTATGTATATATATATATATATATATATATATATATATATATAAATCCCTTATACAGAGGAAAAGGAGGCAATCCAAAAAACGAAATCCACACAGGCAGTAAATCAATAGATACAGCTCATTTATTTGTAAGTGCTTTCGCAATAAAAATTGCTTCATCGGACCTATTTGTAAGTGCTTTCGCAATAATGCAAAGAATTAAGCAATTTTTATTGCGAAAGCGCTTACAAATAAATCAACTGTATCTATTGATTTACTGCCTCTGTGGATTTTGTTTTTTGGATTGTCTCCTTTTCCTCTGTATGAGGGATTTTTATATGTATATTTTTACTTCATTTGTTTTGCTGCTGGGGTTTGTTTTGTTTATATATATATATATATATATATATATATATATATATGAGTTTATAGACTGAACGTGCATTGATCAATAGGTTGAATATTCAGTTAATCACCTGTATTGCAATCATTGTTAAATTAGATTATTTAGTACATACTCACATGTACACAAATGTACGTAACTACACGAGCACATTGAGTTTCTATACCATCTGCTGCACAGGCGTACATTCATGCTAACACTCTGCACTGTTTGTAGTGTAACACAGCCAAAAATGTAGCCTGGATGTTTAAAACAGTACATCAGTTTCCAGACTGATATTCCCATCCTACTTGAGAAGCAGGTAGAAATATCTGAATTTTATAACATAATCCCATATTTATACTTCCCCCAACATGACTGCCCTTTTTCAATGGCATACATCCTAAATTCAGAAATGGGAATTTGTTTGTGTCTTTCGGCTTTTCCCGGTTAGGGGTCGCCACAGCGGAACTCCGGTCTGCTAATGACTGGTAGTGGATTTTTATGTACCGGGTTACCAGCCCTGACGCACAACCTTCAACGAAGGCACACCCCATTCACGTATGCCTCCACACAGAAGACGCTCTAGCTGAGAATCGAATGGGACAACATCTTGCTATGAGGCAACAACGCTACCGCAGTAATAAAATGTTGTTGAATGATTCACATATATGAAAATTGTTACATCTGAACCCTTTAACTGGATAGGTAGTTATACAACAACATAGTTCACTCAGTGCAGTTTTCTTTTACTAGGTCATTTGCTGCCCATATGCTGTGTAATATATTTTGCCTGTTACAAACTACTTTGCTCATGGGCACTCCTACTTATACTGCATACTTACCATCAGATAGAGTAGCATTGCATAGAACATACACACGCACAGTTAAAACTGTAGGTTACCTGTTCCTTTAGAAAGCTTAGTCAACGCTTCCATATATTACTATTTATCTTTAAAAGAAAATATTACAACTTAGTATTAACAAAGTCAGGATCGTTGGCAGAAGGTGATGATGGTATCAGGGTCGGCCTTAGGTCAAGTGGTGCCTTAGGCAAAAGGGCTACAGAGCGCCCCCCACCACCACCACCTGGTGCCCCCATGCTGGTCTATTTACACCATCCAGTTTATAGAAAAGTGTCCCTGCTAGAGCAGTGTCGTAGGCGGCCACCTAGTTGGCCTATGCCTAAGGCCGGCTATGGATAGTATAAAAACTGGAGAACAGCAAATCTGTTAAGAAAGACTTGAATTAACCCTTTCAACACTTTTTTTTATATGCTGACCCATTTACTGAAGCAGAAAATAAACACAACTGGCCTCAAAACTGTCCAGTTACTCTTTTGATTACCAATATTATGCAAAGAAAAAAGGAAAGTTTACCAATGCAGTCCCTGCTGAAATTACTGTTAGACAATGCAGATGAAGGGTGCTTAACTAACCAATGACTGGTGTCGGAACCATGGCCTTAAGCTCAATGCCAAAAAATGTGTCGGTATCCCCCTTGGGAAAAACCCGGTTTCCTTGAATTACCACATTGATGGTAGTACACTGAACACAGGTTGACAGCAACCTCTCTTTTGACCACCACGCTGCCACTGTGGTCAGAAAGTCCTTCTATGTGGCACATCTCATTACTAAGGGTTTTGCATCCAGGAAGAAAGAGGTCATTGTCTCCCACTACTCTTCTCTCATTAGGCTGATCATCGAGTACAATGCCCCATTTGGCATGTACCTCACTAGACACCTGCAACAACTGGAGAGGCTGCAAAAGTACCCCACAAAGAGGATCCTAGGCCTTAACACTTGTCCTATATGGACAGACTCAAAAAACTCCAACTATTCTCTGTCTCATATCGCCTACTTAGAGGCAATCTCTGCTTGACTTACAAAGCCATATCTGACCCAGCTCTGTTAGAAATGACGCAGCTAATGAAATCCCAATCCCTCCGCATCACATGTTCTAGAGACCTCAACCTCATTACCACAATCAACAGAACATGCTGGAGGGACAGGTTCATAACCCAGAGAGTGCCCATGCTATGGAATGGACTTCCCATACATGTTAAGCAGAGCACCTCACTGGCCCTCTTCAAGAGAAATCTTGATGAGTGGATGGGAAATAGAAAATTCACCCCGGGGATCACTCCAGTGGCTCTACTAGACAAAGGCACTAGGAACTAAGGTCGGGTGGCATGATGCCAGGGTAATTCTATGGGCTAGGCTTGTAAAAGCTCCTGGGCCATTAGCCTAGTACACACCTATGAACCTATGAACAATGCAAGCACTTGACAGGGTCCCACAAAGATTCTTCTTCTGTCCATTGTCAGAGAAGTCATTGAGCATATCCAGCACCTTCCTCATTAGGTGATACTGGAACTGAAGCAGATGAGATGAAGTGCCTGAGTCCCAGTTTGGGAGATAAGTAAACTGTCCATAGCTGTTGAATACTTGTCTAGAAGCAAGTTCGCAAAATACTTTGGTCTAGGGGTTTGATTCTGACTAAAGATATCACACAGAAATCAGCACTGGTGTACAGTGAGTTTGTCTGCACAATCAGGCAGCTTTTTGTAAGAGGTATCAATTTTGGTTCTGACAATACAGAATTAAGATGGTTCTGGACTGCTGTAATGGCATCCCCTAATGGTTGACTGTAAGGCAAGACATCTCTGAGTTTCTCAGACTTCTTTCCTAAACATCATGAGGTATTTATGTGAAGCAGTTTGGGTTAGGGCCCAAGTCCAGTCTAAAGTGTTCCTTGTAAATCTGAGATTATCTTCAAACAAAATGGTCAATCCAGAAGAGATGTGAATGGGATGGTAGTCTCATTACCTTTGCCCATTGCAGAGCTGGTGACCTTGACTCTTCTGAATCCTCATAGGACCATGAGGGAGAGGGAGTAACACAATTCCTACTAAGGGAGTAACAAAATTCCTACCACCCTTATGTGTGAGCCCACATGGGAGTGATCATGTACCAGACCTGTGCTCAACATCTGATCTAGAATCAGAACTGGAAAGCATGCTATTCAAAGGTTTTGCAAAGTGCAGAGAGACTGTTGCTGAGCCTAGAAGAGGCTTCTGACCAAACTCAGTAATGCTGTATAACTGTGACTCAAGCTCCAACAAGACATCATATATCTGCATGATGCCAAAGCCCTGAGATACAAGACTGAGAGTGGAAAAGCCAGATGGAATTTCCTTAACCAAGGACAGTTGGCCTGCATGGGCCCCAGGAGGAGGGCCTCCATTCCCAAGAACCCTTGATCTGTTACTAGCTGAAACAGGGGAGCAAGCTCAATGATCAAGCCAACTGCCCACAAGATACAACCAGTTATCTAAAAATAAGACAATACAAGAACTGCAGAATGCACCCCTATAGTTGGAACCCAAATTATGCTTCTTCCAGTCCTGGGGCCCTTTACTGAGGCAGAGAATTGGTTAGAACCGAGCCATCACAAGTTGAAGTTAAACTCACAAACTGCAGGGTCCAAGGGCTGGTTGGACACCAAAATTACCTTAATGGGGTTCATGCCTGGCTTTCAAGTGCTTGTCCTTGTAGTGGTACCATGAGTTATGCCTGGAGGTGTTGAGAGGATCCAGTTGCTAGACTGCACACAAAGGGCTCTTCACCATCACCAGCCATGCCAAGTAGGCGAAAAAAAAGTTATGTACTTACCATAACGTTCCATGTGAGTTGTTCATCTCACCTTCATTTTTTACTGATGGCTTCAGAGTCGATCCCTGAGCTCTGATATGGCCAATTGCAAAGCTCAAGGTCTTCAAATAGCTCGAGGCCAAGTCCCTATCCCATGATGCACCTGTGAATTACCTCAGATCTTGTTTGCTGCATATACTAATACCATATGTCATTGTTACATACTTAGAGAAAAGGAAGCGAAGGTTTGAGTAACCAGGATGGATCCAGCATCTCGGTCATCTATCAGCCCAGGAGGGGGAAGGAGGGACGTGAGAATGAAGGCGAGATGAACAACTCACATGGAATGTTATGGTAAGTACATAACATTTTTATGTGAAGTTGTTTAATCTCGCCGTTCATTCTTTACTGATGGGTAGCATCCCAAGCACTATCAATCTCCAGGTGGCTCACAGGAGTATATTTTTCAGAACCATGGATCCAAAGGAGGCCCTGTCCCTGGAGGCCTTGTCAACTTTGTAATGAGTGATGAAGGTATGAGGTTTTGACCTAGTGGCTGCTGCACAAATGTTATTAATGGGGAGTCTGGCAGAAAAGGCAGATGATGTAGAAACTGCTCTGGTTGAGTGAGCTTTAATCTTGTGTTGCAAAGGCATATTGGCAGGTGAATAGGCAAAAGTGATACAATCAGATAACCATTTAGATAGTGTTGTTTTAGCCACTGGTCTCCCTTTTCTGGAGTCTTAGAATGAAACAAAAAGCTGGTCTGATTTCTTGAAATCTTTTGTTCTATCCAAATAAAATCTGAGCTGTCTGTGAACATCGAGTTTGTGCAGCATATACTCTAAATTGTTAGAATGATTGGGGAAGAAAACTGGCAAATCTATAACTTGGTTGAGATTGGTTTCAGAGCAAACTTTGGGCAAGAATGAGGGATTTGTTCTAAGTGAAACTCTGTCCACATGGAATATCAAATAGGGAGGCTTGATGGATAAAGTCTGAAGCTCTGACACTCTGCAGGCAGAAGTGATAGCTACCAGAAAGATGGTCTTCCAAGACAAAAATCTGAGATCACAAGATGAAGCTGGTTCAAATGGCAGAAGAATTATACGTGAGAGCATAAAATTTAGATTCCATGGAGAATATGGAGATTTCACAGGTGGCTTAATATGAAAAGTCCCTTTGAGAAATGCTTTGGATAACTTGTGACACATGATATTCAAACCTTCAAATCCAAGATGAAAATTAGAGAAAGCAGCCAACTGAACCTGAACTGTTGCTGCTGCAGCTCCTTTATTGAAAATCATAGTCAAGAATTCTAATATGGAAGCCATAGGAGCTTGGTAAGGATCAATATTATTTTTAGAGGCCCATATAGAGAATTTCTTCCATTTGCTAAGATACAGCTTTCTGGTAGAAGATTTATGAGAGGACAAAAGGATCTGTTTTGTCTCACTGGAAAGGTTATGGAACCTGGCTATGATGGGAACTGGAGCAGCCAAGCTGTCAGCTTCAGGGACTGCAAGGACGGATGAAGATCCCCCAACAGATGTGTCAGAAGGTCTGGAACTGGATCCAGGATCCAAGGATCCTCCACAAGATGAAGTCGAAGGAAGGGGAACCAAATCTGATGAGGCCAGTGAAGGGCTATAAGAATGATGGTCCTTCCCAGGGATTTTGCTTTCTGTAAAACCTTGGGTATCAATGGGATTGGTGGAAATGCATAGAGGAGACCCAGAGGCCAATCGTGTATGAGTGCGTCCCTTGGGGTTACTCCCGGAGGGGGAATCAGGGCAAAATAGCTTCTGCATTTCGTGTTCATGTGGCTGGCAAAAAGGTTGCAGCAAGGCTGGCCCCATCTGCAGAATATCCTGTCTGCAACTTCTTTCTTGAGGGACCACTCGTGGGGCAACAAGATTGCCCTGCTCAGTTTGTCTACTATCATGTTGGATCGCCTCGGGATGTGAGTTGTCAACAGAAAGCGCTGGGTGGAAACAGCCTACTGCCAAACTTTGTGAGCCTCTCGACAAAGTGGGTTAGACCTGGTTCCTCCTTGTTTGTTCAAATACCAGACCACCGACATGTTGTCTGTCTGAATCGCAGTCGTGCCCAGAGGAAGAGAGTCCTGGAAGTACTGCAATGCTAAAAGTACTGCCCTTATCTCTAGAACATTGATATGCAGATGTGTCTCTTGGTCGGTCAGTGTGCCTTGGGCAGTCCTTCCCTGAAAATGCCCCCCACCCTATCAGGGAAGTGTCTGTGGTCACAGTGGCTGCTGAAGGGGGTAGCAGAAATGGGCATCCTATAGTGACATGGAGTGAGGTCAACCACCACTGCAGGTCCTTCTTACAAGAGTTTGTGATCATTATAGTGTGATCCATGGGTAGCTCCTGGTAAGACCATTGAGTGAACAACAGCCAAGAACCCGCATGTGCATCTGAGCAAGTGTTATGGCTAGAATTGCTGCTGCCATCATGCCTAATACTTTCAGAACTTCTGATGCTGGTGCTTTGTGTTTTGATAACAGGATGCTGACATGTTGACGAATTAGAATGACTCTTTCCAGTGGAAATCTTAGAGTGGTGATGGCGTCCAACTCTACTCAGATAAAAACGATATGCTGCGATGGTGACAAGGCAGATTTTTCTGAGCTGATATTAATGCCAAGACGATTGCAGAGATGACAGAGTGGACTCCCTGGCCTGAATGAGTTGATGCCTGGTGGTGGCGGAAGGAGCCAGTCGTCTAGGTACGGAAACACCTGGAGTCCTAGACGTCTCAGGTGAGCTGTGACCACTGCCATGCATTTGAGCACTCTGGGGGGCTGTAGTGAGACCAAAGGGCAGAGCTCGAAACTGGTAGTGATTGGCTCCCAGCCAGAAGTGCTGGTGATCCCTGGATGGTCTGGCCATTTTTATTTGGTAGTACGCATCTTTGAGGTCTATCGAGCACATCCAGTTGTCTTTCCCTAAAAAGGGAAGTATAGACTGAAGCGTGATCATCCAAAACTTCTCTTTCTTTATGTATTGGTTCAGTCTGCTGAGGTCTAGTATGGGTCACCAGTCCCCTGTCTTCTTTGGAACCAAAAAAAAATCTTGAATAAGTTTTGGACCCTGTTTGCTCTGCTGGAACTGGTTGGATGACTCTTTTTCTTAGCAACATTTGGACCTCTAAAGTTGCCTGTTCCCTGTAAATGGGTGGAACGTCCAGGATTTCTCTTACAATTGGAGGGGTGTGGCAAAAGGAATGAAAGACCCTCTGGAAATGATACTTTGTACCCAGCTGTCTTTTGTTATTTTGAGCCACGCATCTGGTTACAAAGACAAGCGATCCCTGACTGCCTCCAGAGCAGGACAGTCGGGCCTCCTCTCAGGAGCACTGGTAGGGCTTCCCAGAGAAGTGATCTCTGTCACCCTGGTGTTGCGGACCCCTCTGCAGCGAGGGCGGCATCTTCCATTATTACCCCCTCCTCTGCCCCAGGAGGGGGGGGGTTCTCCACTTGTGTCCTGAAAGGCTCCTTGGGCTTTTCAGAACCACATTTTTCCTCCCCGTTGACCTTTGGGATAGGGTCAGGTGGGGTGGAAAAATGGACCCCGACGGCAGACAGAGTCTTTTCATCCTGTTCGCACCCGGTTAAGGTTCCCTTCACTTTAGGGTTGAAAAGGGACGAGCCATCAAAGGGAGTGTTCATGAATGATGACTTGAAGGGCTCCGCGAAGGAACACAAGCGCATCTAGGAATGTCTCCTAAGAGCGATTCCTGTACCCGCTGTCCTACTCATTCCATCAGCTGCATAGGATATGAGACGCATGGATGAGTTGACAATAGAATTAAGGGTAGCAAGCTGGGCAGCAACTTTTTCAAGGCTCCTCCAGCCACTGTACCCTGAAGAGTAACTCCCAACTCCTTAAGGAGATTTCTTTGTAATCTAGTGAAGTGGGTTAAGTAGTTCAGCGAACAGACAGCAACGTTCGCTGAACTGAACATGCTCTTCCCATATCTATCCATAATCCTGGAGTCTCTATTAAGAGGATGGATAGACGAGAAAGTCTCAGACATTTCCTTCTTGGTGGCCACCGCCACTACCATGGCATCAACTGGAACACCTTTGGTTAAATATGCTTTATCCAGCGGGGCAGAAATAAACTTATTAGGTCTCCTAGGGGCAGACTCCATGGTATCCGGAGACTCCCACCCACTTCGTGAGACCAGCTGCATCAACTCATCAAAGGGCGGAGTCACCCAAGAGGTGGAGGGCTGAGACCGGAAAGCCTTCAGGAGAACTGACTCATCCTCAGTAGGGTCTTTGGACTGCCAGACACCCCTCTGCCTAAGGATCTCAATAATCTCAGCGAATGAGATATCCTCAGAGGAGGACTGTGGGGACCCTTCTGACTCATCTAAGTCAGTATCTGATGTGAGAGACTCCAGTGGGGAGTCTAGATGCTTCCTCTTGCAAAATCTCTTCCTGGGAACCTCATCAGTGGGGGCCTATGGTGAGGTCTCGGAAGAGCAGAGGCCACCCATTGGGGCTTCCTGAGGCTCTGGGTCTGTACTCTTGGTCAGGATGTGTGATGCAGAAGCAGACATAGGCACTTTTGGGGAGGAGGAGGGCAGACCCGAGGTCGAGGATGTCCTGGGAGACATGACTCTCCTCATGGCATCGAAAGCACCTCCACTCCGATCTGAGGGAGACAACAGATCCAAGGAAACTGTCAACACCCCCGGCACCGGGACAGTGGGCTCCGAGGGCGAGGTAGGAGCCAAGCTCAGTTAGGAGCCGAGCTCAACCAAGCCGAGGCCCCAAGAGGCAAAGTCGGAACTGACAAGTTGGTTCGACTGTCCTCCCCGAACCCGACCAGAGAGTGTCAGCTCCTAGAGTCCTCGATAGGCACCGAGGACATCAGAGTACACTGAGCCGAAGACATTGGGGCAGGCGTCGGCTCCGAGGGTTCCACTAACATCAGGTCCATCTCCTCCAACTCCGAAGGACCAGCATGGCTCGGTGGAGGAATAGTAATAGTCAATGCAATGGTCTTCGGCTCCGAAGCCAATTTGGTCAAAGCCGATATTTTGGTTAATGCCGGTGCCGACAACAGCTTCTGTACCACATGATCCAAATCCAGATCAGACAGGCTGATAGAAGATCGAGATGATCGTACCAAAGGTGGTACCGACTGGAGAATAGGACTCTTTGGAACTTCGGAGACTGGTTTCATGACTGGGGACCAGCTCTGAAGGCAGTGGAGCCAAAGTCGATGACGTCTTCAATTTTTTTGAGTCCGAAGTCTTGGAATGAAGACCGACTGGAACCATCCTGGTCACTCAAAGCTTCCTAAAAGGAAGGCTTCAACAAGCCTCTATCAGTTAGTTTCCTCTTCCTTTCCTGCAGGATCTTAGAGGAGAAGGAATGACAAATGGCACAATTGTCTTGCAAATGCAGAGCCCCTAGACAATAAACACAGTTGATGTGGCTGTCTGTGACTGACATTTTCTGGCCACACTTTGTGCATTTTTTGAACCCAGATTTGGGATGTTTAGCTTGATCAGCCATAGTAGAAACAGAAGATATTTACTGTTAACCCACAAAAAATAAAACTACAACAGTAAATTTTCTCAACAGCAAATACAGGCAAGCCTTAATAAAAGCAGGGTAAACACACTCACACATGAGGTGATACTGCAAAAGCAGACTATGCAACAAACACAGATAGCTGCTAAAAGAATAACCTGTCTAATATGAATGTTACTAAGCCTATGTAGGTAAGACATACCACACTCAATCACAGGAAAAATACAACCATCTGAGAAAAAAATGACAAATGCCATTAAATAACCTTATCTGTACAACAAGGTGTACTGTACAAGCCTTATATAAAACACAACGGTTAGACAGACCACATCTAGAACTACTACTAACTAGGCCTAAAAGAGGCCAGCTATAAATATATAAGAAATGGGAAGGGGAAACACACTCAAAACTATAATAGCTTTATAAACAATGCTAACTAACTACTATACTATCTATCAGAAAACATTTAAAAAAAGATTTTTAATGAAAATTTTGCTTATCTGGCCCGAGCTAAGTCAGAACCTCTGATCTGTTGCAGCAGCAAACTAGATCTGAGGTAATTCACAAGTGCATTATGGGATAGGGACTTGGCCTCGAGCTATTTGAAGACCTGAGCTTTGCAATTGGCCATATCGGAGCTTAGGGATCGGCTCCGAACCCATCAGTAAAGAATGAACGGTGAGACTGAACAACTTCACATTAACTTTTCTCATCAACAGCATGTTGCTCCCTAAGACAGTACAGGCATTGATTATGTAGGTTTTGGCTTGTAATTTGATAGCCATGTGGACATTTATTGTCATGCTTAGGTAGGCATGCAAACACAGGACTTTACCAATGATAACCAGGATTAAAATCATAACTGCTTAGTAACAAAAAAAAAAGGTCTATATTATATAAACGAAAGTTTATATAATCAAACGCTGACATCATTGCAAATCCCAGAACCCAAAAATCACAATTGTGGGGGGCTGTGCCCCCCACACTCCTTGCTAAATATATATTCCAACTCAGAGATCGCACTACAGTAAGGAAAGGGCAAATATTCCCATCTTCACTGTACTGCAATCTCACAATTGCGATTTCGAGTTCTGGGATTTTTGATGATGTCAGCATTCGGTTAGATAAACTTTCGTTTATCGAATATAGACCCCCCCCAAAAAATGGTGAGTTCAGGTGAAAAATATGCCTAAGTAACAGGTACATTACATCACAGAGTATGTCAGCTGGATATCCAAATATCCGTAAAGGTTGGATTTTGCTGAAGAAAATGTAAAATTTTAATTAGTGAAGTATCCAATCTGGGACAAACCAGAGCGGGCCTTTGACATTAGACCTGTTACTGTCTATGAGAAAATGAGGACAAGATCTTATATAGATGGAATTTAGCATATAGCATCAGAGGTATGTAAGCGGTGTTTTGTTAAAGGTGAGCACCTTCTCAGGTTGCTCCATCTATGGAAATTTTAAAACCACTTAGACATCTAAGTTAAATCAGTTTTGTTGATGTAATATCTTGCAGGTTGATGAGTAAAAGTGTCATCTTTTGATGGATAGTGAAAAATGGAATCTATGCTAAAAATAGGTTGTTATGGAGCTGAAACTGCTCAGAAATCAGAATGGAACTGTCATTTTGTGCTGTGTCCCACTGATGAAGCACCAGGAAGGGATTTATGATTGAATGTTTTTGAAATTATCAGCAGTTTAAATGTCATTTTAATTCAGGTGGTAAATCTGACTGCCTTGTTTGATGTTCACGTGAAGTGACCAACTATGGGTGTGTCCAACTGTTGCCTGGCAGTTTAACAAAGAGACTTAAGGTTATGAGCTATTAACTAGCTTCACCATGTAGCCCTGGGCTTAAATCATTCAAATTATACTTGCAAGCTGCGTGACTGAGCAGGTCACTTAACCAGATAGTGCTTCCGGGTTGCCCCTGAAAAGGAGCACTTGCATCCAATGGGCATATCCACTTAAATAAAAATAAATAAACCAAATAACAACAGATTCAGTGGGACAACAGCTGTGCAAGAGTTAGGATAGGGTAGGAGTGGCGGTGAAGTAGCTGGGATAATTGGTGCATCACTTAAATGAAATGGATGATAAGAGAAGAAAGCAAAATATATGGCTGTATGGGTTTTTAAAAGGTCTTGAAAACATGAATTTGTAGCAGTATGTGGAAAAACAAAATGGCAGAGTGGACTTGATTTGCAAACGTCTTCCTGGGAAAGTAGAGGAGAGGCATTTATCAGTGATAGAGAGTGAAGTCAAGTACAGAAAGCATGGCCAATTTTGATTGTGTTTGACCTATTATAAAAAAGGGACGTATGTGGAAGTTGTGATAACTCTGGAGAAAGCTGTCTGTAGCAGAAAGATCTATATTTGTGTAACATGATTACTCTGAGGTGATACAGAAGACTCATTTTTGAATGGTGGATGCAACATCAGAGTGCAAATAAAGGAAACTGAAATTTAGACTGTAATTGCCAAATATACTGAAGATATTTAGGGATGAAAAAGGAGAGACATTTGATAATTTATATGAAGCAACCGAGAGCAAAAGAGAACTATCCAAAAAATGAGTCAAATTTAAGTTGAGCAAAAGGGTAAGGAAATTGTTGAGTTGGAGGAAGCAAATACACCAGGAGGAATAGAAAATGACTGGGGAGAAAAGATGGTTTCAGAAGAAAAGAGATGTTTCAGCATGTGTGTTATCGTGTGAATAAGATGGGTAAATTGGAGTATCCTGGATGTAAGCTATTTTAGAAAGGTAAGAGAATGAACATTAATCAGAGTGTATAAAATAGCCTTAATATGTTAAATGTTTTCTTGTATCTATGTTAGCATAAGTGTGAGGATGTGAATGTATGGGAGATTGGACTTACAAAATATGGTTTCCTAACATTTGGTCAAGTCACTACAGTTCAAGTAATGTTTTTTTTGAATATTAAATTCTAAACCATATACCTCAAAACCATAAAAAAAACCTGTTTCCGGCAGGGGTAAGGATTTGGACACCCACACACCCCTAACTTATACATATCAACTCTATAATCTCATTATAGCAGAGAAAAGGGGAAACACATCATAAGTGCACCACCGGCTAGAAAGTATTCTAAGAACTAAAGCGAATACCGGAATGGAGAAAGGAGATTCCGCCAAAAGGGATGACTGCAATTAGGGATACAGACAAAAGGCAAGAGGGGTCTGGAATTTACTGGAGAAAACTGGCAAAGGAACCACAGTATTGGGAGCAAATAACTAGAGAGGGAAAGGTAATAGAATTAGAAGAGGCCAAGAATTTATTTTGACTGCAGATTACAGACTGCCTTCCCTATCATGAGTTATATCAGAATATAGGCAAAGAGAAAGAAATAGGGGGGAGTCCTAAATGAAAAACCAGCACTGGTAGAGGTTTTAGTAGAATCTAGAACACAAGCTGCCATTAAAAAGGAGTAACTAGTAGAGCATATAAAATATTGCATGATAACTATAAGAATCAATCAGAGGAGGTTAGAAAAGATTGAGAAGACAGATTTGATAAGCAATTCACAAAGAAACAATGGGAGGATATCTGCATGTCTCCCAAATAAGCAACAAACTCTAGACAATTTAGGATTTTTGCTTGGAAATGTTTATACATATTTTTACACCCCAAGTAGACTCCAGAGAATTCTTCCTCAGGTAAACAGCAAATGTTTGAGGTGTGATGGGGAAGAAAGATGTACTTGGGAACATATTTTCTGGGAGTGTGGTGAGTTGGCAGACTTTAAGGATTCCCTGCAGGATGCACTGTCAGAGATGCTGGGATTGGTGGACTGGTGTGACAAGGGAGATGATTTTTCTGAGCTATGATACAGAATCAGAATTGCCTAAACATGGTAAGGCATTGCTGTGTCTAATTATGGTGGCTACAAAAAAAGAAATTGTTAGAAAATGGAAATCAAAATCTAAACCAGCTATATTAGAAGTAGTGAATATAGTAACAGAGATAAAACAACTGGAATTGAAATCTCTAGAAAAGGGTAGGAGCAAACTACATAGGAAAAAATGGAAATTGTGGGAACAGTACAACTGTACATACAGAGAAGGAATGATGTTTAAAAGAAGGCAGGACTTAAATGAGCTATGTAATTTTTGACAGAAAATGATTGGGTAGATTATAAGTGATGTATAATGTTTGCAGCTGGGTGTGTGTCATTATGGTTTGCGATGGAAAATGTTTGCAACTAGGATTGTGTCAGTGTGGTTTGTTTTAATTTATATAAATGCATGATTGCTTATGTTGTAAGTGATGGTTTAATAAAGATGTTTCTTGTTTTAAAAAGGGGCAGGAATTGATTTATGTAACGTTGCTTAAGTTATATGATATATAGCAATGTATGTGAAGTATAATGTTTATTAATTTGTTAATACAGTTTGATTACTTTGTATAAATGTAAAGTTGCCTATGTCACATGTGATAATTCAATAAAGGTGGGTTTAAAAAAAAAGTGCACCACTGGCTCACACAGTCCAACACACTAAAGTACAAACATGCTGTAAAATATTGATTTGATGACTATAATGGTCACAGATGTTACGCAAACAGAAATAAGAGGCCTAACCACAGTGAATGCCTTCTATAATTGTAACACGGGGTGAAGGTTACCCATATGAATACATAGAATGTCATAAAAAAATAATATAGGTATGTATAAATATATATGTGTGTGTGTGTGTATAGAAAAATACATTTTATTGGTATGGGTCAGATGTCTGCAATTGTATTATGTGTATTAGTTACATAAATTACATGAATAGGTCCATAGAGATTGCATTTAATTTCTGGTACTATAGAATGTACAATCACATGCCTTATGCCTACTATTCTGCCAGTATAACTGCTTACTTGTACTTATGTCATAATTTCCAAAGGTATATGATAACCATACAAATGGACAAATATCATGGAATAATACAAATAAATGAGTTTTGACTGTATTTAATTCTGTAGGCAAGGGACAGCTTTTGTAAAATGCTTGTTTCCACAGTTGCTTAAGGAACTTGTTTCATTGTTACAGACAGTGATGTATGTATACCAGAACTCAGATTTAAGTAAAATTGTTATTGTTTTAACCAATACAAGTAAATTAAATTGACACAGTTTAAGGAATATGTGCGTGAATACAACTATGTTTTTTCTTCCTTTTATTTATTTCAATTTGCTAACTAGTGTGGATAGCTGAAGTAAAAATGTTCATCTATGACCCAGGCTGCACAGGAGCAACACAGAATGAGCAATACAGTTGGAGAATAAAATTAGCAATAAGAACAAGTTGGCAATACAATAACAAGAGTAGCACTGATGTGGACAAAGTATATACAACATACAATTAGTACTATGTTCCCTACATCATAATTAAACTCATTCTAAGGAGCACATACCATACTGATTTTCATAATCGTTCTGCAAAGTATGTAAACTTATTATTCACACATCATTCAACATCAGTAAATACAGTGTGTTTAATAACAATACTATCAAGGTAATCATTTAAGTAACTTAACTAACAAAGTAATTTCTAGTTAGTATTGATAGTACATTTGAATGGCAATGTGTACAATTTTTGTTAAAGTTGTTTTTTATTACTTGCAGCAACTACAATTTGCATTTTATTCCATTGATGATTACATCATATGTAGTACAGCATCTACAAAACTGTGTGTGTTCTCAGTAAAGCAGTTACATATATTAAGTTGTAAATTATTTCTTCTAAAAAGTCAAGGTTAGGAAGTGGGTTGTAGACATGGGATTGAATAATAAAAGATACAATGAAAGCCAAAAGTATTAAATTATATAGGAATATGACTCTACTTTTGAAAGAATTAGTACACTTTTATGTTATTTGGATGGATAATTTAACACAGATTTGGATGGGTTAGCCAGAAGGTACAAACAGAATAGTATCCTGGGTCCTTTGTTCTTTGACTGATTCCATGTAATCCTGATGAGTTGGTAAGATACTTCAGGACTTTTGGCAGCTGGGATGAATTAAAAAAAGAAGTTTTGTACAAGCATGTTAGTAGTCCATCTCACCCTTCATTCTTTACATATAGGATTGGAGCTGATCCTCGGCTCCAACACGGCCTATTTACAAGCTGGAAGACTTCTGGTTGGCTCGTGGCTAGGTAGGTATCCCATGGTGCACCAGTGTTTGCTGCTGACTAGAACAAATAATAGCAGCGTACAGAAAAGCCAATACTAAAAGGTCTCCATAAATAATGCAATTAGTATTTCAATGTCTCCAGGTACTTCCAGGATGGGGGCAGGAGGGCGGGTTCGAAAGAATGAAGGGTGAGATGGACTACTAACATGGAACGTTATGGTAAGTACATAACTTCTTTATGTTAAGTAGTCCTATCTCACCTTCATTCTTTACATATGGGACAGTGTTCCTAGCACCTTTTCCTTGGGTGGCTCAAGGAAAAATACTCCTGAGTACCGTGGAACCAAAAGATGCTCTACCCCTGGAGGTTAAATCCAACTTGTAATGAGTAATAAAAGTGTGAGGCGCAGCCCACGTAGCAGCTGCACAAATACTGTCAAGTGGAACCCTGACTTGAAAGGCTGCAGAGGTAGATTGAGATCTGGTAGAATGAGCCTTTATTTTAAAGGGTAAAGGTTTATCCTCAGAACTGTAAACATAAGCTATACAGCTAGAAATCCAGTTAGAGACAGCCACTTTGGAAACTGGTAAGCCCAACCTGGATTCGGAGAAAAAAATGAATAATTGATCCAATTTTCTAATGTCTTTAGTCCTGTGCAAATAAAAGCGTAATTGTCTATGGGCATCCAGTTGGTGAAACCTGTACTCAGCTGCACTGGAGTGATTCGGAAAGAAAACCAGAAGTTCTGTGGACTGATTCAAGGTGGAATGTGAACAGACCTTGGGGACAAAGGAAGGGTTAGTATGAAGGAACACCCTGTCTTTATGAAAAATCAGATAAGGCGGTTTAAAAGACAAACTTGCAATTCTGACACCCATCTGGCCAACATGATAGCTACCAAAAACAATGTCTTCCAAGACAAGAACTTCAGAGACCATGACTGAGAAGGCTCAAAGGGCAGAGATATTAATTTTGATAACACAAAGTTTAAATCCCATGAGGCCACAGGCTCTTGAACCAGAGGTCTTAGCAAAGTGGCACCTTTGAGGAAGGTTTTACACAATCTATGAGACATCAAGTTAGAATCTGGAAACCCTAAATGGAAATTTGAAATCGCTGCCAATTGGACTCGATAGTAGCAGCCGCAGATCCTTGGTGAAATAGTTCAGAAAGAAATTGTAATACCACTGGAATGGAGGCAGTGAAGGGGTCAACATCCATTTTCTCCACCCAAAGAGGGAATCTTTTCCATTTACTGCAATAAAGTGTCATAGTTGTAGGTTTATGAGAAGACATAAGGATATGAGTCATGGAAGGCGAGAAGTCGTGAAGCCTAACTACGGATGGAACTGGAGCAGCCACGCTGTCAAATTAAGGGTGTGTAACAAGGGGTGAAGCGAACCTCACATGTGAGTCAACAGGTCTGGCACTGGGTCCAGAATCCAAGGATCATCCAGGAGAAGCGGCCCGAGGAAGGAGAACTAAACTTGACGAGGCCAGTAAGGAGCAATGAGGATCAATTTGCTTCCTAGCCATATCACTTTCTGAATCATCTTGGGAATGAGTGGAAAGGGAGAAAGGCATACAGAAGACCCAGAGGCCAATCGTGAACAAGTGCTTCTCTGGGTGACTCCCCCCAGAGGGGGGATGAGGGAAAAGTAGCTGCTGCATTTGGCACTGATTGGACTGGCAAAGAGATCGCAGCAAGGCTGTCCCCACCTGCGGAAAATCTGTTCCGCTGTTTCCTGTTTCAGAGACCACTCGTGAGGCATCAGGATCGCCCGGCTGAGCTTGTCGGCTATTATGTTGGTCGTCCCTGGAATGTGCGTCACCACCAGAAAGCAATGGGAAGATATCGCCCATTCCCAAACTCACATGGCCACTCAACAGAGTGGGTAAGATATGGTTCCGCCCTGTTTGTTGATATACCATATTACCGACATGTTGCCTGACTGTATTGCAATAGTCCCCAGAGGAAGAAGGTCGCGAAGTGCTTGCAATGCCAGAAGCACTGCCCTCATCTCTAGAACACTGATATGCAGGTGGGCCTCCTGGTCTTGCCATGTGCCTTGGACAGTCCTGCCTAGATAATGCCACCCCACCCTATCTATGAGGCATCCATGGTCACAGTGGCAACAGGTTGGCGAGGAGCATTGGAAGTGCCTGTGGTCTGTTGACTGGGTAATAATCCACCAAAGAAGGTCCTTCTTGTAAGATTCTGTCAGTAGAATGTGATGGGATAATGGAAGGTGCTGAAAGGACCATTGGGACAACAGGAGCCACTGAAGAATTCTCATGTGTAACCTGGCTAGTGGCACTAATAGTATGGTGGAAGCCATGGTCCCAAGGAGCTGCAGGACAATCTTGGCTTTGACCCTTCGTAAGGGGAGAAGAGGCTGAATTTGAAGCACCAGGTTTTGTGCCCTTACGGCCAGAAGATGAACCACCATGTTTACTGTGTCGACCTCTGCGCCTATAAAAATCACAGATTGAGAGGGCAATAAGGCAGATTTTTCCAAATTTATAGAGATTCCCAGTTGGGCACAAAGCTGAATATTATTGTCTTTGCTCTGAATGAGTAGATGCCTGGTGGAGGCGGTCAGGAGCCATTCATCCAAATACTGCGACGTCTCAGGTGAGCTGTCACCACTGCCATACATTTGGTGAACACCCTGGGGGCTGTGGTGAGACCAAAGGGCAGAGCACGGAACTGGAAGTGACTGGCTGCCAGCCAGAAGCGTAGATGACTCCTTGACAACCTGTCCATTTTTATGTGGTAGTAAGCATCTTGGAGATCTATTGAGCACATCCAATTGTCTTTCTCTAACAACGGGAGTATAAACTGCAATGTTACCATCTGGAACTTGTCCTTCTTTACTGATTCGTTCAATCTGCTGTGGTCCAAAACGGGCCTCCAGTCCCCTATACGTTTTGGCACTAAAAAGAATCTGAAGTAAGTTCCGGATCCTATTTGGTCTGCTGGGATGGTTTGGATGACCCTTTTTTGACAGCAACTTGTTGACCTCCACAGTTGCCTAATCCCTGTGATTGGGTGGAACATCCGGGATCTTCTTGGAAACAAAGGGTGGAAGAGAAAAGGGTATTACATAACCTCTGGTAATAATTCTTTGCACCCACTTGTCTTGAGTGATACTTAGGCTTCTGGATACAAAGAAATGCGACCCCCAACTGGCCCCAGAGAAGCAGTCGGGCCCCACATCAGGAGTGCTGGTAAGGCTGGCCCTGAAAGGAATCGCAACCTCCCTGGTTTTGTGGACCACCCCTGCATCTAGGGCGTCTACCGTTTCCTCCTCTTCTGAAGGAGGAGTTACCCTGTGCTTCCTGGAAAAACCTCTGGGACTTCTTGAACCACATTTTACCACCCCTCTGACCCTTAGGGTATGGTCTAGAGGGAACAGTAAAACGTACTCCCACGGCAGAGAGTGTTTTTCCTTCTTGCTCACACCGGGTGAGAGTGTTCTTTACCTTGGAACCAAGCAATGAGTAATCGTCAAAAAGGGCGTTGGTAAAGGTAGACTTAAACGGTTCCACAAAGTTACACAAATGCATCCAGGAATGAAGCCTCAGGGAGATTCCTGAACCCGCTGCTCTACTCGCTCCATCGGCCGCATATGAAATAAACCACATGGAGGAGTTAGCGATAGAGGTCAAGGTGGACAACTGGGCAGAAACCTTGTCAGGGACTCCCTCAGTACATGCACCTTGTAGAGAATCTCCTAACTCTTTAAGGAGATCTCTCTGGAGCCTCATAAAGTGAGTAAGGTAATTCAGTGATCTAAGGGTAAATGCCGCTGAAGAAAAGATATGCTTCCCGTATCTGTCCATCATTCGAGACTCCTTATTCGGCGGATGAAAAGAAGAAGAAGTGTCAGCCAACTCCTTCTTAGTGGCCACCGCCACCACCTTGGCATCTACAGGCACACCTTTCAATAAAAAGTATTTTCCTGGAGGGGAAGAAAGGAACTTGTTCGGTCTCCTAGGAACTGGCTCCATGGCATCAGGAGTATCCCACACCTTTCAACAAACTATGTCCATCAGTTCGTCGACTCCTCATCAGAAGGGGTGACAGTGGGCCAGCTGCACCTCTATTTAAGGATCTCCAGGATGTCTATGAAGGAGACATCATCACAGGATGACTTGGGGGACTCTTCTGACTCCTCAAGGTCAGTGTCGGATGCCAAAGACTCATCCTGGGAGTCGACATGCTTCCTCTTACAAGTCCTCTTCCATGGGGGCTCCTTGGAAGGACATTCCAGGGAGGTCTCGGAAAAGTAGGGGCCACTGGCCGGTGGCTCCTGAGGCTGGGGATCTCTGCTGCCGCTGGAGGGAGTAGGAGCTAAGACAGAAGTAGGTGCTATGGGGGAAGAGTACCGGTACCTCTGGTAGGAGCTGACGGTCAGGACAACGCCACTCCTCATCATCTTGAAAGCTGTCCTCTCCGGCTCCAAGGAGATCAAGGATGCCATCAGTGCCAAAGCCATCAGCTCCGAGATAGACACAGGGTCCGAACTCACCCTGGCCGATGCACCGAGAGGAAGACTCGGAACTGAAGAAGTTTGGTTCCAAGTATGCCTGTCGGGGCCGACCGGAGGGCTTTGACCCCTGGACACTACGGACGGCACCGAAAGTGTCGGAGTAGAACTTGGCTACGAAACAACCACAATGGGAGCTGGAGCCAAAGGTTCCACTGGTGGTACCAAGCACTCCGGCTCTGAAAGACCAGCATGGCTCGGAGGAGGAATGAACACAGAGGGGTGAATAGGCTTGAGTGGCTTCGGAGCCGATTGGGTCTGAGCCAACAACAATTTAGGTAAGCAGACGACTTGAAAAGTCTTAGCACTACCCTCTTCACATCTTCTTCCGATAAACTCCTGGAAGACCTGGATGACATGGTAGGAGATTGAGATCTCGAAGGTACAGGAGACTTCACTAACAAGGAGACTGGAAGAGGGTCCATAGACAGGCTCCAAGAAGTAGTCTCAACAGTCTCAGTGGTCGGCTCTGAAAAACTTAGAACCGACCCAGCAACAACAATGCCACTCTCAGTCAGCTCTGAGGTCTGTGGAGCCGATGAGACAGTTTTCACAACTTTAAGAGGTGGCTCCGATACAACAGCCAGTGCCGGGGAGGGCCTCTTGGCAGATTTAGACTTTCCTTTAGTAGATTTGGAGGATGACGAGGAACTAGACAAATCTTCCTTGAAGGAAGGTTTAAGAAGACCTTTTAGAATTAACTTGTTCTTCCTTTCCTGCAACACCCTAGGACTAAAGGCATGACAAAATAAACAGGTTTCCTGCAAATGGATGGATCCTAAACAGTAAACAGAATTACCATGACCATCCATTAAGGACATCTTTTGGGAGCACTTAACACATTTATTGAAGTCGCATGGCTTATGCTCCTTACTCTCTTTAGACATACTGAAAAACAGTAGCACACATGCACACAGAGAAGAAGGAGGAGGAGGAGGACTAGGTCCTCTAACTTAAATGGGCCTAGCCCTGCTGAAAGGAAGATACCATGAGGACTAGGTCCTCTAACTTTAACGGGCCTAGCCCAGGCAAGGAATAGGGTCTTCTAACTTAAACAGACCAAACAGTTATAAGGGAAAGAGATCACACAACAGTATAGTGGGGAACAAGAATAACACAACTGCAAAAACCAAATAGAACAAAGTTCTGGTAACAATAATATCAAAACGATGCTACCAGCAATCTAACAATTTTATATAGCAAGCGGAAACCCGCCAAATACTATTAAAACACACAAAATACTAGTTCGCAAAATGCACCTATTCTAATCCAAAAGTAAGCCTGGTACAAGGGATTCCAAGAAGAATTAATGGCCAAGGCCAAAAATTGCACCAAATGGCACAAAGAGAAGATAACAACTTTAAATATAACTACGCTAATAGAATACTACAAACAGTAACGATTTTAAACATAAAGAGCCATATAACTAATCTAAACAGTGAAGAAAACTTTGAAAAATTGAAAATATGCAAACACTTAGCCAGAGCCAAAGAAAAGCACAACCGAACTCGTCGACATGGCAAATGAGATCTAGGGATTGTACTGGTGCACCATGGGATACCTACCTACCCACGAGCCAACCAAAAGTGTTCCAGCTTGTAAATAGGCTGAGTCGGAGCCGAGGACCGGCTCCGATCCCATATGTAAAGAATGAAGGTGAGATAGGACTACTTAACATCTGTACTTTAAAAGTATGTAACAAGTGTATTTATAGTACTTTATTTAATAGAGAATGCTTACAGTCTTGATTTATTAACAATTATTAAAAGAGATGTTTGTTTTCCTTGACCCCTGATGCTGTTACATACAGATGATAGAGGTGATTATGTGGTCAAAGCAGAGGCAAGATGAGGGCTGGTAGAGTATGAAAGTTAAGTTTGAATATGAGCAATGGTGTGATGAGCTAAAGTTATTTTGAAGTATGCCAGTGATATACAGGGGGTTTGTGACATTATACGGAACAATTGGAAGATCTTGAAGACTGATGAAAGTCTAAAGGGGATTGTGGGTGACACCCCCCCCTTTTACTTTTAAGAACAACATGAACTTAAAACAATTATGTAGAGATAAGGATTTTAATGTCTTCAATCAGTTATGTAGATCTGTGAGAACAGGAATGTTTCCATACAGGCCCTGCAAGTCATGTACCTGTATAAGTAAAGATTCAAGTTTTGTGCATCCGAGAACAAAGAAAAAATACCAGCCAAGAAACTATTCAGACTGTCAAACAATGAATGTTATTTACCTGGCTGGCTGCAACAAATGCCCTTGTTTCTACTTGGGCAGAGCAAAGAGCATATACTACAGCACCTTAGTTACATTAGATTGAAGGTGATACGTAATGCTCCCTCTCAGCACCTTTCTGTTTATGAAAATCATAGCTTTCTTTTTATGGTGCTGCAATGTTGCTTTGAGAATGCTAGGAAAGGAGATATTAAAAGTATTACTGAACGCCTATCTGAAGTATGACGGATAGCCGAGACGCAAGCAGACATATATTCAGGACTCAATGGGTTAATTCCCTTGAAACTTCTTTTAAAGGGGAATAACCTTAATCATTGATTGGCCAAGTGATGGCTTTTAAGCAGGGGTGTTTTTTTCTTTGGATTATGATCTGATGAAGGGCTAAAGCCTGAAAGAGCTAATCTTAATATATGTTTTTATCTTTTTGTCATTAAAGCTTTATGCACATTGCCATGGTGGTCTGTGTGGGTTTAATTTTACAGTTTTGGATATACTTTAAAAGTATGCAACAAGTGATTTTTTATAGTACTTTATTTAATAGAGAATGCTTACAATCATGATTTATTAAGGATTATTAAATGAGATCCTTGTTTTCCTTGACCCCTGATAATATTACTTATAGATGATCGAGGTGATTATGTGGTCAAAGCAGAGGAAAGATGAGGGCTGGTAGAATATGAATGTTACATGTTTGAATGTGAGCAATAGTATGATGAATGGAAAGGATGCCAGTCTTTAATTATAAGCTGTCACCAGTGAAAAACTAAAAATTTGTAATGATAAATGAGTGCTAATCCTAGAACTGCAGAAAGCTTTATAATGAAACTAAAAGTGGATGGAGATTAGGTTCTAAGGTGAGTAGTAGCACAGGAAAGATTATGAGGGGTATACAAAACAGACATTCCTACCATTTGTTGCAGTGTATTCATCCAGGAGGCTACTGTGTAATGTTTTTTAGAGCACCTCATTGAGGTGCAGCTTCTAGGATTGTGATAGATGGTGGTGCAATTCCAGTGTATTTTTTTTCACCGCTTCCCTTCCTACTGTAGTTTGGCCATGGAGTTGGTGTGTGTGTGTGTGTGTGGGGGGGGGGGGTGCACAGAGGTTCTTTCCCCAGAAAAATTTTCTCATGGTTTTCAAGTTACTCATTTTGATCTTCAAAGCTTAACAAAGCATGTTTCCATGGTGGCTGTACACTGATCATTTTAGGCAAGATTCAGGTATTGACTAGTGTTTCACAGGAGCGGCCTTAGGTCAACTGGAGCCCTAGGCAAAAGGGCTCCACGGCACCCCCCCACCACACTACCCAGTGCCCCCATCCTGGTCTACTTACATTAAATAAATACTGAAAAATCACCCCTGCTAGAGCGGCACCCTAGGCGACTGCCTAGTTGGCCTATGCCTAAGGCCGGCTATGAGTGTTTGCACTGCCTCGATGCCAGCAAAAAAGAAATCTGGGAGAAAGTAAGAGAAAAATCAACCAGTAAAGGAGGAGATGTGGCTGGGATGAGCAGCTGTTCAGAAAAAAAAAAGCCATTCAAGTTTTAGCTTTGGTGCAGGAGATGACATAATAATTTAGAGGAAAATAAATCAAAATGTACTCAGAGGTGTGTAAAATAAATGAAACATTTTGAAATATAAAATCTCAAGCAACAAAAGTCATTAAATAAAGACAGACATCTGACTTTCCAGGCTTCATATCTTTCAACAAATATATGCCAATGTAAACAGTGTTTATTCTAGTAGCTTTCTAAGTATATAAGAGCAATCTTTAAAATACGTTCCTGATACTTGCACTTTTCCCTGTCATTATTATTACTATTTTTGCTTCATCCATAATACTTGCACTAAGAAGTTGAAAGGTACTATTTTTATCACAATCAGATGAGGTGTATAGAGCAAAGTGGCTGTAACTTATAGTTAAGACTGAGGCTTTTGTGAATGAAAGTAGCCTACTTCTTTTGCTCAGTTTAAGCAGTGTGGTTTCATAGGACTATTGTGCATTTGGGTAAAACAAACTGGAGTACCTGACCTACTGTGTATTTGTGTGAAACAAATTAGAAATACATTATTACATTTATAATTATTTTATGACAGAGGTGTACTAAGTCAACAATGGTTGGTCTTTGGCCTGCTAAGACCTACATGAAATCAAATCTACTGGACGTATAAGTGAATTTAACTAAATCTTTATCTGCACTTTGTTCAAATAATACAGTTTTAAATTGATTTATTTGTGTTGCTTCGAATACTATCTAGCTGGACGTTGTGGCTCTGTTTTTTTAGTTAGTGCTTGTTAGAATTCTTGAATAGCCAGTGATAAGTAAGTGGGGGTAGTTTACTTCATTGTCATTCGGTTTCTGTCTTATATAAGTGGTACATTTTGAATTATTTTCTGCTTAAACTCTGAGCTTTGGCCTGCTAAGACCTACATGAAATCAAATCAACTGGACGTATAAGTGAATTTAAGTAAATCTTTATCTGCACTTTTTTCAAATAATACAGCATTTAAATTGATTTATTTGTGTTGCTTCGAATACTATCTTGCTGGAAGTTGTGGCTCTGTTTTTTCAGTTAGTAATCTTGGTGGCTTTGAAAAACTGCCCGCCCCTCTTGTAAATTTCCATTTGGATACTTCTCCTGGGCCCATCTCATTTGCTCACTCAAAAAAAAAAAAAAAAAAAAAAAAAACTTGTACTTTTTTTCATCTTCTTTTACTGCATTTGTGTTTCTTCCTACTTTATTTTGCTTTTGCGTCATCTTAAAAGTACTCAATTGTATTTATTACTGCTTGGTGTAGCTTATCATTCTAAGCTTTTTGGTTTAAGCACTTGGGCTTCAGACCAGTTGTTTTACATTAAGAAGGTTTGTGGTCTGCACTGTTGTGGCGGGACAGGTAGCTTACATCCTTCTAAGTTGGGAACTGCTAATTGAAGGCTCAGTGTCTGTTGTTCTAAAAGTGTATTAGTTCTGGTTTAAGCACTTGGGCTTCAGGCCAGTTACTTTACATTAAGAAGGTTCGTGGTCTGCACTCTTGTGGGAGGAGAGGCTGGACTCTGCCCTTCTGAGCTGGGAATTTCTGGTTAAAGGCTTACAGTGCCTGCATATTTGAACTGTTTCTTATTGAAATTGGTGCGCCTTGTTTGCTGTAGCATAGACTAGATCCAGGCCTGCTGAATCTAGCTTTGTTTGCATAACTTGAGCACTAATCCAGGCCTTCTTAAAAGTATTCAATTGTATTTATTACTGCTTGGTAGTAACCTGATTAAAGTGTAGCTATCAGTCTAAGCCTTTTGGTTTAAGCACTTGGGCTTCAGACCAGTTGTTTTACATTAAGAAGGTTCGTGGTTTGCACTCTTAAGGGAGGAGAGGCTGGACTCTGCCCTTCTGAGCTGGGAATTTCTGGTTACAGGCTTATAGTGCCTGCATATTTGAACTTCTTACTGAAATTGGTGCACCTTGTTTGCTGTAGCATCGACTAGATACAGGCCTGCTGAATCTAGCTTTGTTTGTATAACTTGAGCAGTAATCCAGGCCTTCTTTTTTGGAGAAGGTTCCCCTGCACCCCAGTGGCAAGAGTGTGCAGTTAGAACTTGTCTGATTGAAGACTACAGGAACAGGGCTCAGTTTTGAGATTTTTTTTAATGGTTAATTGGGTAATTTGTTTAAAAGCATTTTCTGATTGCTTGTAGTCATCTAAAGCTGTTTTAAGTGTATTTTTACTGTTTGTAGTGGTTTAAAGCTTTTTTAAGTGTATTTTTACTGTTTTTGCCTTATCTTTTCAAAAAAAATGTCCTTGTTTCCCACCTTTCTAAGCTAGTATAGTTCAGTTTTCAGGCTAGTGCTGAATTCAGGGCTGTTACAATTTTCTGAGTTGCCCATACCTTACTTGGATAGAGGGAGGTTTCTCTGTTCACCTGTAAGAGAGGGAGCTTTGCGCAGCCATCTGTCCCTGGAGGAGTGGTTCCAGCCCAGAAGTTAGTAGTTTGTGGGCCATTTTGGGCTAATTTCTATCTCTTTCATTCCCCTGCTGTAAAAAACACATTTGTACGGTTTTGCACGTCCAGGCAGCACCAGTTAGCTAGGGCTAAATTTATCCAGGATCCACCAAGTCTTCTTTTCAGTTTTTCCCTTGAAAGTAGTCTAACTCTCAACCTAAGCGCTTAAAAAGCATCCTACAGTCCAGCACTTGCTCAGACCTAATAGCAAGCACTAATAAACCCCGATACTTGATTGCCCAGCAGGGCAAGGCTCATTATTCACCCCTCATCAACCAAGCTACTAAGCAGCTCACCCTACTATTCAGACATGACCAAAGGGCAATTTCAGGTATACTCTCCAGTCCAGCTGGTGAACCTGGGTATCCTGAGGCAATGTTACAACTGCCTCATGTGCACAGATAACCCTCTCCTCCTACCACAAAACATTAACATATGTGAGAGATGCAATTATATAGCTAAATTAGAGGCTAAGCTCTATCCACCCAAGACTGGAACAAGCAGTCATAAGGCGAAGGTTAACACTTGCATCACACATCCAGCCTCACATAGACATACTAAACCAGCACTGGCAAAAAATACACAAATACACAAAGTCATACTCGGAGGCTCTAAATAAAAACCTGCAAAAGCATCACAGACCTCCAAAGCAGACACCCAAAAAACCTGCACCTCCTGTCACAAACCAGACAACACATAAAACACAAAATCAGTGTGCCGCAAAATCACAGCCCTTAAGGCAAAAATAACATACCTAACACACTAGTAATACGCGACTCTATAAGCAGGCACACTGACGTCCCACTCACTAGGCTGGACAAGGAGAAGGTTACTGTTAGCTGCCTGTCGGGAGCCAGAATCAGCCACATAACACAAGCACTCAGGTCACTCCAGAACAAGTACAAATATGACTCTGTCATTGTTCATGTTGGTGTGAATGACCTGAGATGTACCTCCCTGGACTACATGAAAAGAGGCATGGAAGAGCTCTCTGATCATGTAGCCCAGTCGGGTATGACCCTGACCCTGAGTAGCATCCTGCCCTCACCAAGAATGATACCGCAGTATAAAGAAAAAATGATCACTTTCAACAATTGGCTAAGCTTCTGGTATCATTCAAAGGGGATCCAGTATCTGTCAGCCTGGGACGACATGCTCAACAGGCCTCATTGCTTCGCAAGAGATGGCTTGCACCTGTCACCCCTAGGCTTTTGAATACTGGCCAAGGCTCTTGCTGCCCCCATAGTGCCTTTTTTAGGCAAGGCTCAAAAGTCAAACCCACCTCTGTAAACAGCACAAATAAAAAAATGAGGGTTATGCTACTCAATGCCAGGAGTTTAAATCTCAAAATGCATGCGCTCGAAGCACTCGTCAGTATGGAGAACGTTGACATCTGTGCAGCAACTGAAACCTGGTTCAAGGCTCCACAGAGCACCCCAGCACTACTGGGCTACAACCCATAACACACATTTCAGCCATAGAACATGGACCAAAACACAAAAGGAGGGGGTGTGTATCCATATTCATTATGAATACCTACACCTCCAGGTTAGTGGCGCAGCATGATACCTCCGAGATCATCCATGTACAACTAACATCAGGCAAATCTGCAATGCAAATTGTGGCCTCCTACAGATCACCCTCCATGACCCAGGACCACCACTCCGCCTTTCTGGAGACACTGGTAAACATGAAGGTCCTACCGAACACCCTGATATTGGGCGATTTCAATTACCCTACCGTTAACTGGGAAAACTACTCAAATATAAACTCCCAGGTCCAGCGCTTCCTGGAATTTATCAACTCAAATGCCCTGGATCAGCTGGTAAACTCCCCTACCACAGGTAAAAACATATTGGACCTGGTCATCACCAACATGGGCGACAGGTGTTCCACACCAGAGGTCAACCCATTACTGGTTAGATCAGACCATAAACTAATCACTCTGGATGTCCACACCCAACCACCACCCCAACTAAGGAAACCACAGTAAAAAACTTTTCTAAAGCAAACTTCACCTTACTTAAGACAGAGGTGGTAAGTTTCACAGCCCCCACGCTAAAGGATAATACTGCCCAAGATGCAGAAACCTTTACAGATGCACTCTATGAGCACCTACAAGGATGCATGGATCATGCCATCCCTAGCAAAACCAAGACTCACTCCCCTAAGAGAAGAAAACCAGTCTGGTGGACCCTTGCCATAAACAGGCTATACAATAGAAGGAGGAAACTAGTTCAGAAAAAAAGCAAATCCCAAGAAGGAAAGGCATCCCTGATCAGTATCAGTAAGAAACTAAGGTCCCTCATAAAATCCTCCAAGGCTAACTGCGAAAGAAAAATAGCCAAGGATTCGAAAGATAACCATAAAGCCTTCTTTAGCTATGTCAAGAATCTAAGTGGCAACTCGCAGATATGCTCTGAGCTAGTGCAAAATAGCACAAAGGTATACTGAACCCAATGATATTGCCAACATCCTGGCAGATAGATTCAGTGCAAACTTCACCCCCCTCTCACCCCCAAAAGGGCCCACAACAATACTGGAAAAGTGTAGTGTCCCGGAAATCACAGATGCACAGGTGAAGCCCTTTCAAAAGTCAAAAGCACAGCATCAATGGGGCCAGATGGTGTCCCAGGCTGCGTCTTGCATGAACTACAGAAATAACTAACCCCCCCCACCACCTAAACACACTGTTCAACCTCAGCCTCTCCACAGGCTACGTGCCCATAGAATGGCGCACAGCAATGGTTATTCTGCTCCATAAAGGAGGGGCCACAACTGACCCTGGTAACTATCGCCCCATAAGCCTGACTAGCCTGGTCTGCAAGGCTGTGGAGCGCATCATCATGGAACTCATTAGCAAAGACATTGGGATCCTCCAAGCACTTGACCCGACCCAGTTCGGCTTTGTTAAGAGTAGATCATGCCTACTAAACCTGGTTGACTTCTTTGAGACAGTCACCAAGGCCATAGATGAGGGGAAGGTAGTTCACACAGCCTACTTTGACCTCGCCAAGACTTTTGACACCATTCCCCACTCGGGAATTATAGAAAAACTCACCAGCCGGAACATAATGTCACAAGATGGGTTGCCAACTGGCTTACAGACAGAACTCACATGGTAAGAATAGTGGGCTCCAGGTCAGACTCTAAACCAGTCACAAGTGGTGTCCTACAAGGCTCGGTCCTGGGACCCCTACTGTTCGGCATATATTTCTCAGAAGTACAGGCAAACACAGAAGGACTATGGCTAACCAAGTTCATCGATGACTGCAAACTGAGAGCCATAATTGACTCACTGGCTGACACAGACATTCTCCAAAAGGGCCTTACGGAGATGGACACCTGGTGTCAAAGTCATGGTCTCAAGCTAAATGCCAAAAAATGCATAGTTAACCCGTTTGGGAAAAACAAAACACCCATGAATTACCACATAGGTGGCAGCCCCCTTAATACAGAAGGGGTACTAAGAGATCTGGGGACCCAGGTAGATAGTAATCTCTCCTTTGACAATCATATTGTCAAAGTAGTTAGGAAATCCTTCTATGTAGCCCATCTAATTACTAAAGGGTTCACATCTAGAAATAAAGAGGTTATAGTACCCCTCTACTCGTCACTCATTAGACCCATCATAGAGTACAATGCCCCGTTTGGGATGTACCTCACAAGATACTTCCAACAACTGGAAAGACCACAAAAGTACCTCATCAAGAGGATTACTGGTCTCAAACATATGTCCTATGCAGCCTGACTGGAAAAACTCCAGCTGTACTCAGTGGCATATCGCTTACTCAGAGGTGATCTCTGCCTGACTTACAAAGCCATGTCCAACTCAGAATTGATGGACATGCTCCATCTAAAGAAATCCAAGTCACTGCGAGCCACGCGCTCTAGTGAGCTAAACCTCACCACAACAATAAATAGAAATGCTGGAGGGATAGATTCCTGTCACAGAGACTCCCCATGCTTTGGAACAAAATTCCTAACTACATTAGGCAGAGCCCCTCACTAACACTCTTCAAGAGAAACCTTGACGAGTGGATGGGTAACAGAAAATACACCCCTGGGATCACTTCATTGGCTCTTTTTGACAGAGGCTCAGTTAATTAATCAGTGAGGCGGCGAAAGCTGACACACTCCGGCTAGGCTTATAAATGCCCTCGTGCAGATAGCCTAGTACCTACCTATGAACCTATGAAGGAGCTATCTCTGGATGAGAATCTCTGACTCTGGCTGTCGTGATCAAATTAAACAGTTATTAATCTGGCTTTGCAGGACTAATGTACATATGTGTAAAATAAGTTAAAATACTTTGCTGTGGTTGTTTTGTTTATATGATCAGATATTTGAAGTAGACAAAGTTGAGTGTCTGTGACTGATAGTTATGGGCATTGATTATAATGGCAGCAGCTCAAATGGTCTTAAATCAGGAATGTGAATCCAAAACAGCATGAGCATTTATCCATGGTTCAAAAAAGGGCATATGTTTGTGTGTGTGTGTGTGTGTGGGGGCATGTGTTGAAAACTGTTCAGAGCCCAAAGTACACAATTCACAAATGAGTAATGGTATAGCAGAGATATACTAAAAGTAAATAAATGGAAAAAGCTCACATTTAGGTCATAAACTAAAGGAATATGGAAAATGTGTAATTATTTACTTATTTATTTTTTATCTTCTAGGTGACGGGATTCCTTTTTGGGCCATCAAGAACAGCTGGGGAGAGGACTGGGGAGAAAAGGTAAACAAAAAATAACATTTGCAAACTGGTTAGCCATGTGTGACTTTCAGAGCTGCTCACACGACCTACTTAAGCAATACCTTTTTGAACACCAAAAACAGAGTTTGATTATCTTCCTGTTAAACCCCTTGATTGTCTGCAGCATATAAGCCATCTTCCTTCTGGTACAAAATGAACTTTTTATGAGTTTCAACTTTAGTTCATTTTTGTATCCTGTTTTCCTTAATTTCTTAAAAGTTTAATTATTTTGTGGTGCAACAATAAATCCAGTGTTTTAATATCAGTGTTGTATTTCTGTTTAGGCTTCAGCCTACTTTTCTTTTCTGGCTTCCTGATCCCACATCTGTCTTCCAAAAAATGAACAAATCTACTTGACTAATCTAGCATCTTTTTGATAAGACAACACATTATGAAAGTACTTTAGGATGTATTTACCAACTACTCACTGCAACTTAGAGAAAAATTTGTTCAAAAATAACAATCCCCCATGGTTGCAAGCAGGGTCGGTGCTAGTATTTTGGGGACCCCCAGCAAGATTCAAGTTGGGGGCCCTACCCAGGAGAATATAAAAAGTGTGACCATACTGCCATCATGCCTCCTTCCCTATCAAGCTCATGCAGCACCATTTAACAATCACTGCGTAGTGTTATTACATTCAGACCATTAGAAAGACTTGAAATGTCAAGGTACACACTGGCATTTAGTACCAATGTTACATTATGACAAGCCCCTGTACCACAGTAAGGTAGCCACTCACAATGGTACACACACACACTGACTGGGACTGTGCAGTGTTGCAGCAATTAACTTTGTCACCCCCCCCCCCCCAGCAAGAGGTTCTCTGGTTCGATTCTCAGCTGGGGTGCCTTCTGTGTGGAGTCTGCATGTCCTCCCTGCGTTCATGTGGTTTCCTCCCACATTCCAAAGACATGCTTCTGCAGCATTTCTCCCTGTGCCTCTGCTAAAAATAGGCTCTGTCCTAGTCGGACTTTCCCGGTCAACAAATGTTAAATAAATAAAATTTAGTACCAATAAATTATGACAAGCCACTGTACCACAGCAAGGTAGCCACACAGTTTCACACACTGACTAGCATTTAATACTAATGTTACATTACGACAAGCCCCTGTACCACACAGCAAGGTAGCCACTCACAAATACACACACACACACTGACTGGCATTTAGTATTAATGTTGTTACATTATGGCAAGCCTCTGTACAGCATCAAGGTAGCCAGTCCCACAGAAGTACACAAAAACACCCACACAGACTCCCTCACACAGGACAGAGACACAAGGCAGACAGTTACACAGACTCGCAGACAGGACACAGACACCCACACATGATGGACAGCACTACAGCAAGACTGAACATTAAGAATTTAAAATACTGGGCTTATGAACTAATAATGATGCTAGAATAAGATTTTGTAGTAGCATACATTGTGTGACCCCACATTTTTGAAGAACAGACCAAAACTAACAAACATCTGGACATTGTGCAACATTCTCACAGCCCCTACCAACCTCCTAACCTCTCAGCAGAATTCCAAAGCTGAAAATAACTGCAGAACAAAGGTGTAATATCAAGGATAGTTACAAACATTGCTATGATAAACTTAGAAAAATATTAGAATAACAGGGATTGCATTAGCATCCATTAGGAGGTTTAAAACATTGTGGTTATGAACTAATAAAGATGGTAGGACAAACATTGCTACAATAAATTTAGAAAGATATTAGAATAACAGGGATTGCCTTAGCATTCATTACAATAATCAGCACATTCTGCAGAACTGTCATAGTCCCCCCAAAAGTCTCAGCACAATTCTAGAGGAGGTACAAAAAAAAAAAAAAGAAAACAAGACAAGGACGTAACATTAGGGGGTTTAAAACATTGTGGTTATGAACTAATAAATATGGTAGGATGGTAGAATAACAGATTTTTCCAGTAGCATGCATTGTGTGAATTCACATTTTTGATGACTAACATACCAAAAATACAGGTCAAACATCTAAACATTGTGCAACATTCTCACAGCCCCTACACCTCTCTTCTAACCTCACAGCTTAACAATTCCAGACAAAGCCCAAAAAAAAAAAAAGAAAGAAAGAAAATGCAAAACAAAGGCATAACATCAGGGATAGTTTGAAACTTTGCTATGATCAACTTTGATAGTAGAACAGGGGTTGCACTGGCACCCATTAAGACATCAGTACCTTCTGCAGAATTGTCACAGCCCTTACCCCCCAGTATCTCAGCACAATAAATCTGGATGAAGTGAAAGTAAAATAAAAACACAAAGGCATAACATAAAAAAACAATGTGTTTATCAGCAAATATAAATGCTGGAATAACATCTGAATATTGCACAACATTCTCACAGACTGTAACCCCCCCCCTACCAACCTGTCAGCACAATAAATCTAGACAAAGCAAACAATTATCATAGAACAAAGGCGTACCATCAGGGATAGTTGTAATCGCTGCCGGTGTACACAATACTAGTATAACAGGGTTTGCATTAGTATACATTAAAACAGCAGCTGTACATTCTGCAACATTCTCACAGCCACTAACTCCCCTCCCAACCTCTCAGCACAATAATTCCAGACAGAGCAAAAAATTATCATAGAACAAAGGTGTAGCATCAGGCATAGTTGTAAACATTGCCGGTATACACAAAACATACTAGCAGAACAGGTATACATTAAAACATCTGTATATTCTGCAGCATTCTCACAGCCACTATCCCCTCACTACCAATATTTCAGCACAATTGCACACAAAACAAAAATGCAATATTGAATATTCTTATGCAAGACTAGATAAAAAAAACTACATCAGATCTGGACATTACAAACAAGCCTTCCTTCCTCAGCCTCTTAGCAGAAGAATTCTGGACAAAGATAAAATAAAACTGTTACAACCACAGCCCCTCACCCCCCCCCCCCACACACACATACACAAATCATCTTAGTGTAACAACTCTGCAGAAAAAAAGTTATACAATCCTCTGCCTAGGTTTCCTCGCCCCCCCCCCCCCAGCAAAAAATAAAGTTAAAAATAAACCCAGCACCTTACCTTTTCTGCAGTTGATAGAAGGCTGATACTAATCGTCTGCTAGCTTCTACTACACACAGACCAGACCCATTCAGCCCTTTTAAATTGCCCTCAAAAGGACAGTATTTCAGATCTTTTAGAAATCTCCCTTACAAGGGCAGTTAAAATAGAGCTGCTTTGCTGGTCCCAATGTAATTCCAGCAAAACCTGCATCCTCCATCCATCCTCACAGCATACCTCTCAACATCTTAGCATAAAAAATCTGGACAAAGCCAAAAATAATAGGGGTACAAATGCTTAAAAATAGGGATACTTTTTAAATATTGCTTATATAAACTTACAAACTTGCTTTCAGACTTTGCTTTAGCATACATTTTTCTGATGGATATAAAGTCTAAAACTTAAATCTATGTGTCTACTATTTTTAGTGGCTTCAGTACTCATTACTGTATAAGAAAGCCACAAATTGTATGAAGAACAAACCAAAAATATAAAGCAAAAATCTGGATATTCTTAAAAATATTTGCCTAACATCGACAATCAGAACTGACCCAACAGACCAGATATTAAGGTAAACCCAATCAGGAAGCTAGAACTTGCTTCTTGATTGCTACAGCCAATCAGGTCCCTTGCTTCACTGAAGCGGACCTGATTGAGAGCAGCTAACAAGTAAAGCAAGGGACCCGATTGGCTGCAGCCATCAAGGAAGCAAGTTCTTTCAGGGGGAATAAAAAGGCAGAAACGCACGACGGCGCTGCCAAATGAACGGGGAGACAAGCAAGGAGTGGAAGTGATGTTGAAACCCGCGGCTGCTTCATATGGGGGCCCTCGTATGTGGGGAGATAATCGGGGGCTCCCCGCGGCCACATGTTTGGCGGGTGCCTAACGCCGGTTATGGTTGCAAGATTACTTGCCTACAAGCCACCTCCAAAAAGGCTGTAATAGTTTAACAATGGGATTTGAAATTCACTTTTGTGTTAGAACTGCATTTTATTACCCAGCCATGATTCAGCATTTTAGGTCTGACGTGTGATAGGGAGCAGTTAAAGATAACCCCAGGTGTGTTGTGGATGGACCCGGTATTATTGTACAGCACCCTGTATGGAAATGGAGGAGAACAGGACCACAAAAACGTACCTGTGATAGATGGCAGGAAGCCTGATTGCTATATACTAATTCTGAGGTTGCACTACCTTAAAGGTGAAATGACATTTACTTAGGTGTCCAAAACACCAGTGGTCAACTTACAGGAGGGTACAGCACAGCATGTTGTCTGATGATAAAATGTAATAATGACCTATGGTAAGGCACTTCTGGATTTATGGCAACAGAAATGTCACAGCCATTCTACAGCCTAAATACATAATGTAGAGCTACGTCAAGTCAGGTGACATTCACCAAAGTAATGAAAAATGTCCATATCTGTAAGAAAGTAAAAGCTTTCCCTAATTTGAATAAATGCTATTAAAGAAAAATAGGAGCACAACTTAGTTCCAAGTTCACTTACTCAGAATATATGGCTTAGAAATGTACTGAAATGCATTTATCTTTCTGAATAATAGGCAAATAAGCTAAAAAATATTAATGTCAGTGTGGTAGTTTGTAAAGCAAATGTTTGTAAATTCTGTATTTTGAAACTGACTTCTGCTCAACTTTCGCTCATACGTAGACAAAACACACAAACCTGTTGCTTTTTGTCAACATAGTTCTTCCTTCTTTTCCAGTAAGTCTGTGATATACAATACTCATACAGCCATGAAAGATAAAATAATATAATACTGACTGACAAGTGAAAAAATACAGAAAATCTATTCTTTTTAACTGTTTAATGAAATGCAGTAGAGGTTACTACAAAGACATTTTCCACAATGGGACTATCTACTATAGACATGATCACATCTTAATTAATGAAGTTCTTTCTTATAAAAATGTAATAAGCTTCATAACCCACCACAAATGATTGTAATAAAGACAGTTTCACATTTTATGACAAAAAGCATTGGTTAGTAATTCTGAACAATTTTGTCAAACTACCCTTTGTGCTGCTTTAGCATGCACACAAATGATGAGTTGCGCTATTAACAAATTCATAGTTTAAGTGTGTATACATGTACATATGTGTTCATTTATTTATATGTTTAATTTACAGATGAGATGTATTACTGTCTATTTAGATGGGGGGACCTGGAGAGAAAAGCTTTCACTGATAGTAATAACAGTAATACATTACAAAGACTTAAAACATGACTTCCATTACTATTTACATTTACAAAAAAATCAGTTATTAAATACAATAATGAATAAAGAAAACACATTATAGAAACATAATAGTCATTTTGTGTAGCCACTCAGTAAGTGATCTATTACAAATAAGACAAAGAATGTAACAGTCTAGTAACAATTTGAATACACATTTAGTAAAGATGTGCTCACCAAACGTGTACTGTGAATGGAACATAACTTGTACAGAAAGAATCACATTGTTGGCTAATGATATGACATGGGAACTGACCCAAATCCATTTTTCAGTGTTCTTGTTATTTTGGTTGTCACCTGTAGTTCCATCATTCCAGTTAGCTGTTAGCAAAGATAGTGAGACTAACATCTAAACAAAATAAGAAATGAAGTGTACACTCCTTAAAGAAAACAGACATAAATACACAGACACATCAAGGCATAAATTAGCAGGAAAAATATTGTGTGTGTGGCTTATAACACTATAGGTACTGCTTAATTTTTGGAAAGTGTTGTTTTAGCAAATATTTAAACAGATTGTTTTTTTTCTTAATGTTCTAAACAGAGGAAATAACTTACCCTAATTGGCGTTATCTCTCTCTCATCGAGTAACTATTTCACAAATTCTCCTCAACGGGGCAAAAACAATCAGTGAATCTTTCAACTTGATGAGACATTTTTCTTAAACTATTTCTGTAGAGTGGACTTCACCTAATAATCCCCTCTTTAATACAACTGCAGAGAAAATAAACATAGAGCTGCTGACTTTACATCTGATGAATAGAAGTAAAGCCCTCCAATTAATAGGTAGCTTGGAGCACACAGCATTATCAACCATTTTCATATGGACTTTAGTAATACAAAGTACTTGCAGAATTTATAGTTCTTTGGCATGATAAGAGGTTAGACGCACCCTGAAGAACTCAGATAAATAGTTGTGCTTTGTAACTCATCTTCTCATGGCTGAAAAGCAATACATATGACAGTTACAATTCATTATATCATGATGACATACGCATTAACATTATGGAGTTACAGAAAGTTCTACAATTAAGTTAAACAGGAAGAAAGCAGTCACCCAGTCTGAGCTGATCTGATAGATCAACAGGCCATCTACTATGATCTTGTGTCTCACGGTGTCAAACATTGTGTACTACACGACTGAGATTTTCTCCATCCATTCATTCAGGAAATCTACTGGAGAGAATGGTTGATTAGCAAGGTATACAGTCCTGGGTAAAGGTTTCTCTTGGGGAGACCTACCTATTATGTTGTTTACTTCTTTATTCCATAACTGGCTCAACCAAATATCTGTTCTATTGTCTTTACACAAGCAGTTTCTATTTAAATTTCTTCGTGAGAAGATAGAGCCATTAGTTTTTCCTTGAACTTCTGTGCCTCCATTGCAATCAACTTCCAGATCTTCAGCCTAGACACTGTTCACCTAAAAGCTGTCACTGGCCTCTGCTTACAGCTGATTGAGGCAACCAACACATTATATTGAGGGCTGACTGTTACACTTGGGATGACTTTCGGATCTTTTACCCAGTGCCCTATCTTTACTAGGAGGGAGACAGTTCGAGTTGTATGCTGACTGCTCTTTTATTGTGACTGTTTCTCTTGGCATGCCATATATTGGTCACCATTAAGCTATTTGCTGTACAGAAGTCTAGAGTGACCTTTCCCTCATTATTCTTATTAACCCAACCATGTGTTCCCAGGCAATCCAAATACCCTTTTCTGTCTGATCATTCAGGTTCCTCATTATCAACACCATGTCACTCTAACCTGCTTTATTGGGAAGGTCCTGCAACTGCTACCCGAATGCCCTCTTTTCCATGCCATTGCAGCCCTGCTGTAGAACCTAGGCTGAGATCATAAAGACTGCTCTACCTTTATGCTACATTCTGATTGCCATGACTCTGTCACTGATTCTGATTTCAGCCCTCACTTTCTTTGGAAGACTGTTATCTCACCACAATACCCACACCATTGCCAGCCTCTCCTCCTCATGAGCAGTAGACTTTGGATTCCAGGCCAAGAGACTGTTGCGTTGCCTTTTCACCTTGTGTTTTGCATACACAGAATATCAAGTGCCCTCCATACCATCTTGGCATCCACTTCCAAGCTGCATCCCATCAGTGAACCTGTATTCAGTGTAGCATAATCCTTACTTAATTTTTGGCAGGTCGATTGATTTAACATCCAGTGTTCATTCAAAAGGGCTATCCCAAGTAATCTGTTTTGTGCAGCTGGACACCAACCACTCAGTGTTTTACTAATCGAGCGCTACACCCCTATTCTGCAATTGCAAAGTAAGGCTTCTTCTTTCTTTAAAAATACTTAAAAAATTAAAGAATGAAACCAAAATTCTAGGCTTAGTTGAACTCAAAAAATTGCAAATATTAATTGTAAGATTAAATAATATTTCTTATGTTTTTAGAACCACTGTGCTGTATAAATCAGAAAATAAATATGCAAAGTTTAAAAATGTAAAATATCATACAGTGAAGTATTGTGCAACATCCCAGCATCAGAAGTGTCTTTGTCTAAATTTGTAGATCAGCAAACTAAAAATGAAGGCATTCTTGTCTGCAAGACACCAGAATACAAACTGCAGCATAAAGATGTAACCAGCCATGAACCAGCAACAAAATAACAACTCTGAATTATAAATGAGCCAATAATATAGTTAAAATTCAGTAAACTTAGCGTTTAGTTAACAAAAAAAAAAAAAGCAATGAAGTCTAATGAAAATGAAGCTGTAAGAGAAGCCAGCTCACAGCTCCTTCCCTTTCAGTCCCTTCACAGATCAGATAGCCTGAATGTAACAGGAATTTGTAGATATTTGGCAAAGATTCATACCACAGAGCTGAATTCCCTTTCTTGAGAGGAGAGAGAATGCTGGGATCATTTGTATTTGTAGTTCTACTATTCCAGTGTGAGACATTACATATTAGGTCTGACACTTCATTGCTTTGTTGTATTCCACTACTCTGGTGTGCAGCAATCTTAGTGTGAGTAGGAGGGGTATAAGTGAAAATCCCATCATGTCAGGGGTCCGGGAGCCCTGCAAAACTACTTTGATGATATGTCTAGTTTAAAGATTTGCTTTCATTCTTCACAGTGTACAGACCATTAGTAATAGATGGCACAGCTGGACTGAGAACTGTGGTGAATGGCTGTGACAGAAAGTTCACCATAATGCTATGATTTGTTGTTGACGTTTCATGTGCAGCATGTATGTGTGTAAGCATCCACATGTGGATCTTTGTGTGTGTTTGTATATATACGAATGTATGCATACACTTATGTGCATGTCTGTGTGTGTTGTATAATAAATTAAAGCAATGGTCTGTGTATAAGTTTCTGTTCTCTTTAAGTGGATATTTTTTGTAAACATTTTTTTTTCTTTTTTTTCAGGGTTATTACTATGTGTATCGAGGATCAGGAGTTTGTGGGCTAAACAGTATGTGTAGTTCTGCAGTCATAGACTAGAATAAACTGTATAGCAACTATTATCACTGCAAGATGCTATTCAGGTTCAGCTAGTAAATTTACCTCATCCATAAACTTCCTTTTATACCATGAAGATAACACTGCAAGTAATAATTCACCTTTTGGTAGTCACATTTATAAAGTTTGTGGTCAATATACCTTGAGAAACGTGTAGGGCCACATTAGATGTTTTAGTAAAAATAACTACTAATTGCACAGGAAATCTGAATAAGACTGTTAGCACCATTTTTGTAACATCTCTGTCTCATTCCTAAGCTAGTGATGCAAAAGTTGCAATGCACAGACCGACTAATATAGGGAAGGGTGCACACTTACACTGGTCACAACTCAGAATCAAACAGTGGACTGAGTGTCAAAGGACTGATGAAGGGGATCACTTGTCCTGTATGCCTGCTTCACCAGGGGGTGATCACTCTTGCAGTGACCTCCTTGGGAAATCTGGGAAATGCAGGATGTTGATCATCAAGGGGCTACAAGAAGATGATTGTCATTACTGCAAGAAATCCAGAACATAAGAACGTGAATGTCTTCAGGAACTGAGATACCTTACTTGGCAATAAGAAGAGGTGTATGTCAAAAGAGCACACCTGATCACAAAATAGTGAAGCTCATGTTGCCTGTGACTTTCACCCCTTCAAGAAATGAAAGAGGTAGCAATAAGAGCAAAAGAGGTGGAGACCAAGTTAGCTGACTGCAACAGCTGCAATGAATATATAGCTTAGAAAGTGTTTCAAAGCAAGTTGAATAAACTGAAAATCAATCTGCTGCAGTGTGTGTTCACTACGGAAAACATTTGCTTGAGAGGCATGCTATCCTTGACAGTTTATCTGTTCCTAATTCCGGTTCTTTGTAACATGTACTGCATTTTTCTTACTAGATGTGCAATTCCACTGTATTTGATATTTTGTATTCTTTTTTGCATTTCTAAAAGTTTATATGGAAATACATTTTAATATTAGTGTCCCACTGATTTTGTTTAGAGCAATAAACTAAATTTGCAAGAATCATTTCTACCTGAGTCTCCAGGTAGCAGTTTCACTATGTGTTCTTAGCTTGCATAAACTCTTTGCCTTTTGTCTGAAGGCCTCAACATCTCTACATGGAAACGACTATGAAGATAGCCTTAGAAACCTACATAAAGTGTGTGCATGACTCTGTATATACAGGATGCTGCAACTGAAGTGTTGCTTTAATAGTGATGGTTGTACACTAGGAACATGGAAAAACAATTTTAAATGGATTTATGTGCAATAAGTATTTATCTATGTATCCACTGCTGTTGTAAATGTGTGTGAGCACTTGTGTATTGTTACAGGAACCTGTAGGTACATGTGGAGTGCTGTGTTGCTGGAACCCTGGCAGTTTATATCTTCCTATCCACATAAAACAAAGTTAACCCCAGTCCATATTCAAGCACAACTTGGATCCATGGATGGGAAACAGAAACTTTACCCCAGGACTGCCACATGTACTACTAATGCACAGAGGTATCTCCTAAATGCTTTGTCCTGTGCATGGGCTCTCTTAAATTATTTGTGGTATTATCCCAGTTATTCTCATCAAGGGTAATACATAATTATCGACCATGGGATGGGCAAGGCTCAGGGCAGCCACTGTGGTGCAGCGGTTAGCGTTGCCGCCTCACAGCAAGAGGTTCTCCGGTTCGGTTCTCGGCTGGGGTGCCTTCTGTGCAGAGTCTGCATGTCCTCCCTGTGGTAGCGTGGGTTACCTCCGGGTGCTCCGGTTTCCTTCCACATCCCAAAGACACGCTGTAGGTGGATTGGACACTCTAGATTGGCCCTAGATGTGAGTGTGTGCATGTGCCTTCTGTGGAAGGTTGGGCGCCAGGCTGGCAACCCGACACCGTAAACTCCACTGCCAATCATGAGCGGACAGGTGATCCACTGTGGCGACCCCTAACCGGGAAAAAGCAGAAAGAAGAAGGATGGGCAAGGCCAATCTCTTACCAAATTGCACAGGTTAATTAGAGCACAAAAAGGGACATTAGCCAGGCTTGAAATGGCCAGCAAAGGCAGCTAGCCTAGTTACTTACCTATGAATCTAAAAACAAAGGCCAGAACACTGAGCTGCTGTTATGTGTATAGGTCACTGCAGGGAACTTCTTTCTGGGCAGTATGAATGTGTAACTGTTGCAGTTCCATTACTGTTGGCAGCTGTGGTGCACATAGCATTTGTTTCACTCTAAATTATATTTAGAATCTTATTTATGCTATTTGGCTCAATTGTACATAGTGCTGTGCACTAGCTATGTTAAACTTATACTTAGACATGCCAATTTTTACCATGACTCATTAATCAAAACCAGCCACCTTTGAAAGTCTGTGACTCTGAATGAAATACTTCTTCATGCCCTCTGTATGTGCTCCTTTTCTGTGTGTTTATGTTTACTCTTTTTTCTTGTGTGCTCCTTTACTTATCTAGGTATATCTTATTTGTCTCATGCATACATCATCTTCTTCTTCTTTTGGCCTTTCCCGGTTAGGGGTCACCACAGCAGGTCACCTGTCCTGTCATGATTGGCAGTGGAGTTTTACGGTGTAGTGTTGCCAGCCCGGTGCCCAACCTTCCACAGATGGTACAGACACACACACACACACACACACATGCACACACTCACTCCTAGGGCCAATTTAGAGTGTCCAGTCCACCTACAGCATGTCTTTGGGATGTGGGAGTAAACCGGAGCACCCGGAGGAAACCCACGTGACCACAGGGAGGACATGCAGACTCTGCACAGAAGGCATCCCAGCCGAGGATTGAACCGGAGAACCTCTTGCTGTGAGGCGACAACGCTAACCGCTGCACCACCGTGGCCGCCCTGTCTCATGCATACATACATAAATAAATAAGGGTTCAAACAAGAGTACATATAAGAACAGAAAAGGAAGTTGCATACAGGTAAAGGTGCAGTACTGACATACATATATATATATATATATATATATATATATATATATATATATATATATATATATATATATATATATATATATATATATATATATATATGCATAGCAATCTTTTATCGAACAGGAATATTCTGAAAAAAATGTACTAGCAAACAAATAAATGAAGAAACTGTAAAAAAAAAAAAAAAAATGCATGTGTTTATGTAAAAATAACTGATGAACCAAAATGTAACAAAGGCAATGTTAAAGCCAGTGCAATTGCTTAAATAATAGGCCTCCATGTTATACCATGAAACCAATGAGCGGCCTACAAACTGGTGACTTCAAGTGTGTGCTTCTGCTTACTGTAATTCGTGGATCCATTGCTTCCTGACAGCACAACCATTGTTGCAGCTATATTGACTTTTCCACACTCGATCTACTAGAAGCTGATTATATTCAGGTCACTGACTCACTAAGGCAAATAGTTGTGCATGAATTTCTTTATTTTTAATGATTTTTCAAATAGCAAACAAAAAATAAGCAAAGATCATCTAAAAGAATCTACAGCTATATACAGTCTTATTTTTGCTAACATACTATTTACAATACTTACCTCAACATCGTTCAAGATATATTTATGATGACACTAACAAATATTTTAGTTTTGCCCACTTTTTATCATCTATATTTACTCTTATTTTTTTTTTCATTTTTATACTCTCAATTTCCCTTTGACAAACAGCTAATGCGATCTCTTCCAAGATGGCTGTACACTGAATAACAGCTTAACTTCAGCTCTGTCTATTTGAAAACAAAAACTCATAAAAAAGATCTAGAGAATTTGTCTTTTTGGCTAAATTTCAATTATTGGTCTAGTAAAGTGCAGTGTATGGATGCCAGCAAAGAAGAAATTTAGAGAATCTGAATGTAAATCAATCATAACTGGTTATTCAGAATTTCTGGGACAAAGAAAAACAGGAGTACTTATATTAACAGCTAGAGGCACCCCAATAGTAATAGAAGAAGAAAAAAAAAGATAATAATGGCACACTTGTAGCATTAAGGGGCTACTGGCAAGGGAGAAGGATTGCACCAGCATCTATTTATATTTCACCTAAAACTGCTACAATGGAGCTTAAGAAAATTCTGGGAGAAATAATCAGCTTTCAGCAGGGAATAGGACTTAATATGTAGGAACTGGAATTTGATTTACAACAGTTTGGATATATCTGGGGACCTAGAAGGGAACATATAAAAAAAGTGGGTAGATTTTTAAAGAAATTTATGAAAAAAAAGAAGTTATGTGCTTACCATAACGTTCCATCTGAGTAGTTATACTTCATTTTCTGCAACCTGTGGGTATTTGGATCCATATCGGATCCGAGCCGGCAACTTTTTCCAAGCATTTGCTCCAAGCTCCTCCCCTTACCCATAATCCCTCACATCTCCTACCTTCCCCTCAGATCGACTTTGCCACTATCCAAACTATCAGCAACTCAATAACATCACTAACCTAGAACAGGTTCGGGGAAAGGAGGGCGGGATGGTCGCAGAAAATGAAGTATAACTACTCAGATGGAACGTTATAGTGAGTACATAACTTCTTTATCTGAAGTAGTTAACTTCATTTATCTGCAACCTGTGGGACAGAGTCCCCAGCTACCAAAATTCCTGGGAGGCCCTCATGGAAGGATATTCCTGAACACCGCAGAGCCAAAGGATGCTCTCCCTCTAGAGATCAAATCCAACTTATAATGAGAAATGAATGAATGTATGAGACCTTGCCCAGGTCGCTGCCGCACAGATATCATCCAGTGAAACCCTAGACCAAAAAGCAGCAGAAGTTGCCATAGATCTGGTAGAATGAGCTTTAACAGGACCAGGTGGGGACAGACCTTTGTCCTTACAGACTTGCAGTATACATTGTGTAATTCATCTAGCTAAGGAGACCTTGGATATGGCTTTGCCCAAAAAGGGTCTAGAAAAGGACATGAATAACTGGTCAGACTTACAAAAGGGTTTACTTCTATGTAAATAGAAACTAAGCTGTCTATGAACATCTAGCAAATGCAGTTTATATTCACCCTTGTTTTGAAAATGTAGAAAGAAAACAGGCAGGTTAATCGTCTGATTAATATTTGATTCAGAGGCAACTTTCGGTAAGAAGGAAGGGTTTGTGAGGAGCGAGACCCTGTCTTTATGAACGATCAAGTAAGGGGGCACGGCAGACAAAGCTTGAATCTCAGAAACTCTCCTGGCCGAAGTAATGGCCACTAGGAAAGCTGTCTTCCAGGATAAGAATTTCAAATCTACAGATGCTGCTGGTTCGAAAGGGGGGGGGCAACTAATGCCTGCAGAACTAGGGTAAAGTCCCAAGGAGGGACGGAGTTCTTAACCGGAGAGCGTAAAAGAAAGGTGCATTTCAGAAAAGCTTTACACAGTCTCAAAGAGGCCAGAGCATTCATATTTTTGCCGACATGAAAATTAGAGATGGCCACCAGTTGCACTTTTACCGTAGAGGAACTAGCCCCTTGTTGGAAAATATTGGTCAAAAACTCCAATACTGCAGGAACTGGGGCTGTAAAGGGATCTAGGTTTCCTCTGAGAAGCCCAAATAGAGAAGTGTTTCCATTTGCTGCGATAAATCTTCCTAGTGGAAGCTTTGTGGGATGCCACCAGAATAGTCTTTACTGAAGATGACAGCCCGGGAGTCCTAGCAATCAGGGGAACTGCAGCAACCAAGCCATCAGCTTGAGGCTGTCCAGGTCGGGCGGACAGGTGCCCGCGGGATGAGAGATGAGATCCGGGCAAGAATCCAGAATACGAGGAAGAGTTAGAACATGAGACCACAGGAAGGGGAACAACACCTGATGAGGCCAAAACAGGGCAATGAAGATCACTTTGCACCCCAGTCGGCAAGCTTTCTGAAGAAACTTCAGAAAAGGAGGTAACGGGAGTAAGCATACAATAACCCGGGAGGCCAAGCATGGACAACAGCGTCTCTGGGGGAGTCCCCTGGTGAGGGGATCAGAGCGAAGAACTCGCTGCACTTCGCTTTGGAAGGAGATGTGAAGAGATCACAGCAAGGCTGACCCCACACAAGGAAGATCTCCTCCGCTATCGATTGTTTCAGAGGCTACTCGTATGACATTAGAATAGCCCGACTCAGTCTGTCCGCTAAAATGGAGCATTCCGAGATGTGCGTTGCAATCAGAAACCGACTGGTGGAGATAGCCCACTCCCACACTCTCATAGCCTTGCGACAGAGAGGGTAAGATCTGGTTCCCCCTTGTTTGTTGATGTACCAGACAACACACGTCTGACTGAACTGCAATCGTCCCCGGGGGAAGAACAGTGTGAAAGGCTTGCAATGATAAAAGCACTGCCCTCATCTCTAGAACACTGATATGCAATCTGGTCTCGGTCTGGGACCATGTGCCTTTTGGACCATCCTCCCCAAATAGTGCCCCCACACCCGAGTTGGGAGGTGTCCACGGTCACTGTGGCTTGGGCTGTGGGTGCTATGAAGCATCACCCTGCCAAGATTTCTGGCGATTGGAGCCACCAGAAAAGAGACATCTTGCAGGCTCTGCTGATTCGAATTGGATAGTCCATGGGGAGGTCTAGCCAAGATCATTGTACTGCCAGGGTCCACTGAGGCACCCACATGTGAAGGCGCACACACAGAAGGATTGAGATTGCTGCGGCCATGGAGCCTAGGGCTCGGAGAACATCACTCGCCATTGGCAGCCTGGGGCCAAGGACCGCTGAGACATGGGCCCTTAGGCTCTGGACCCTGTCTCGAGTTAGAAAGACTTTCAATTGTAGGGTGTCCAGCTGTGTCCCTATAAATTCCAAGGTCTGTGTCGGGTTCAAGCGGGACTTGGAGATGCTGATGCTAATCCCTAGGTTGACTGCAAGATGCAAGGAGGAGTCTCTGGCCATGCAAAGAAGACGCTTGGTGGCAACAGCAAGGAGCCAATCCTCTAGGTAAGGAAACACCTGAATTCTCTGAAGCCTCAGGTGAGCCACTATGACTGCCATAAACTTGGTGAACACTCTGGGGGGCTGTGGTGAGACCAAAAGGTAGGGCTCCGAACTGGAAATGATTGGCTCCCAGCCAGAAGCGAAGGAATCTCCTGGAGCTCCTGCGAATTCTGATATGGTAGTAAGCGTCCCGGAGGTCTATCGAGCACATCCATTCGCATTCTCGGAGGTAAGGTAGAATGGATTACAAGGTGACCATCTGGAATTTCTGCTTGGCTACAGTCAGGTTCAGGGTTGACAGGTGCAATATGGGTCTGAGGTCTCCCGTCTTTTTGGCACTAAAAAAAACCTGGAGTAAACGCCTAATCCGGACTGATCTGGGGGGACCGGTTCAATGGCTCGATTGCAAAGCAGCTTTGAAATCTCTTGCGCTGCAGCCTCCCTTTGAGCGGGTGGAACATCAGGGAGGTGCTTTGGTTGGACGGGTGGGGCAACGAACGGGATGGAGTAGCCTCGGGATATTATTTGAAGCACACAATGGTCCACCGTAATGGACTCCCAAGCCATTAGGTGCAATGATAATCTTCCCCCGACTGTCTCCAGAGTAGGACAGTCGGGCAACCCCTCACGGCTGCTGCGTGGGACTCTGGCGGGCGACACAGCGAACTCTGTGACTAGGTCTCGGTGAAGTCATATGACGTGTGCCAAATAATTCAGTGCTCGAATAGAAAACCTCGCTGAAGAAAAAACTCAAACCGATCCACCACCCTAGACTCCTTGTCCAGAGGGTGGACCGAAGAACTTTCCTGTGCCAGTTCTCTCTTGTTGGCAGCTGCATCCACCGGGAATCCCTTGTACCAGGCCCGTCTGTCTGAGGGAGGAGAGAGGATCCTGTCTGGGCATTTAGGTATTGGCTCTATGGTGTCAGGCTCCTTCCATGCCCGCGTGGTAATAAGATCCACTAAGGGATCTGCAGGATGGGACACCCAGGATGCAGATGGGCCCGTGCCAAAGGCCTCCAGGAATACTGACTCATCCGTAGAGGGTTTTAGGGCTGACCAACCTCCCCTCTGGTGGAGGATCTCCAAAGGAAACATCCTCGGGAGGTGACCTGGGGGAACCTTCACCTTCATCTAAGTCAGTATCTTCTGTGAGGGACTTGAGGGAGTCCATGTGCCTCTTTTTACACAAGTGCTTATGGGGATAAACCCCAAAACCGCAAGTCAGATAGGGGAAAGAGAGGTTGGATGGAAGAAGGGCATGGAGGTCCCCTCCCGGCTGGGGAGGGCCTGGCAAGACTCCCATTTGGATTTGGGTCCGAATGAACCTCTGCATCATCATATCCATATCTAGCTCTGACAGACTCAGAGTCGAACGCGAGGAGGCGACTGACTCGGATCTGGCTGGTTGGTGCGACGACCTCGATGAAAGCCTTGGGTCCGAGGGCTCCGGGGAGAACCTCAGGGAGTGGAGCCGAGGACAGGAAGTCCTAATCACTTTTGAAGGTGGGCTAGGGAAGGGCTCCTGCTCTGGAGACCGCTTGCGGTGCCTATCCCCTCTCTTGTCCTTGTCTTTCTTCTCTTTTTTTTTTCCTTTAGTCCCCACTTCAGTAGGCTTAGTGGGAGGTTGAGTCCCAGCCTGGGGGGTTTGATGAGCTACTTCAAGAGCCGAGGTCACCGTGTCCAAGGCAGAAACTGGTAGAAGGCCCTTAGCTACCAGCTTTGCCTTCCTTTCTTTTAGGGCCCAAAGGTTGAATCCTGCACACACACACTACAAGGTAAAGAAAGATGGGAAACACCTAGACAAATAACACACAGTGTGTGGCCATCAGCCGGTGAAAGCTTGTGGCTACACACTGTGCATTTTTTAAAAGTTGGTTTTGGCTGCTCAGCCATAGTAAAAACCCACTCAGCCAAAACTGAAGCCAAAACTATCACACACACACTAAGGTCGGGTTAGGCCTACTACACTACCTTACTAACTTTAACTTTTTTTTTTTTTAACAAAAAAATGACGAACAGCGAAGAGGAGGAAAGGGTTAACTAACGACCACACACACACTCACTGAAAATACAAGAAAAACCTATCACTTACTACACCCAACTTGGAGCTAAAGAGACCACGATGCTTATGCATGAAGCGGCAAACAAGATCTGGGGAAGGTAAGAGATGTGAGGGATTATGGGTAAGGGGGGGAGCTTGGAGCAGATGCTTGGAAAAAGTTACCGGCTCAGATCCGATATGGATCCGAATACCCACAGGTTGCAGGTAAATGAAGTTAACTACTTCAGATCATTTTGTATGGAAGATTTGAATTCAGTTATAAGAGCTCAGAGAGAATTTACATATTATTCCCCAGGGTACAAAAACTGAGCTAGGCTACATAGAAATTATATTGCATAGGAACATTTGCATTTAATTGAAAGTTTTGATATGCACCAATAACTATTTCAGATCATGTGCCAATAATAACTGAAATAAAAATGCAGGGTAATAACATAAAAATGAGATACTGGCACTTATGCACATATCTGTTAAATAGAGAGGAATTTAAGGAGTGGGTAGTGGAAATTATTCAGCTATTTGGGAAGATAGAAATTTCTTCAGAAAATATTGCTAAGGCATAGAATAAAATAATGTGGAGTTTAACATATGGTAGAAATAAAAGAAAAAGAGGTATGGTTAAGAAATAACAGGAATTACTTAGAGGGACTGACAAAGGATAAAGTATTGCAGAACAGGGGGAATCTCACATGACAAGAAGAGGTGCAACTTCAGAATGATAAAGAGAAACTAAGGGACTACTTTGATAATATTTATGAGTTTACAACAATTGTTGTTAAGCAACTGTTTTTTGATAGTAACATCAGTGCAATAAAGCTTTTAGTACAATGGCTCAGGCAACGGAAAGTAGAAAGGGTTATTGCCAAGCTTAGGGAGCCTATCACAAGAAAAATAACCAGAGATCCTATAGAAGTATTACAAACATTTTCAAAGTTTTATGAAAATCTGTATAAAAGGACAAAGATGTGGAAATCAAGAATAATTACAAATGGGAATGCTTATGGAAGAATGAAGTATGCCAAGGTTAGAGGTAGATCAGGTTCAATTACTAACAGGAAAGGAGGAGATGAGATAAAAATGGTGATGTATAACCGATCTACAGGAAATTTCCCAGGAATAGATGGCATTCCTGGGGAAGCCTGGAAGCCAGGAAGGAATAAAGTGATAAAGATCTGGCTGATTTTGTTGAAAAGTACTTTAAAAAGAGGAGAAGTACGAACATCCTGGAAGAAAGCTGTGGTGGCTGTATTACCTAAAAATTGCAAAGACCCATCAAATCCAGCTTCATATATGCACATTTCAATCCTAAACCATGATTATAAAGTGTTTATGTCTATAATGGCTAAAAGAATGCTAAAACTGATAGATAAGGAACAGTATGACTTTGTGGAGGGAAGGCAAAATGATTATCCAGAAGGGAGTGGAATGTAAGAAAATACCACTCTTGTTGGTGAGCATTGATGCAGAGAAAGCATTTGAGAGAGTAAGCTGTGATTTTTAAGAGTAGGCAATGGAAGCATTTGCATTCCCTGATATAAAAATATTGACTAGGAGGATATATGAGGGATCGGAAGCAAAAATTAAAGTGGGGGTGTTTTTCTCTCAAGTTCTGTTTGAGCAGAGGAAACAGGCACAGGTGTTCTCTTTTCCCCATTTGTTATGTGCATTATATTTAAAATCATTGGCAAAGAAAATAAGTAACTAATAAATTCAAGGACATAATTGGGATATTTGACAAAAAAGTTGGCTTTATTTGCAAATTATATTATTGTGCACCTGATCAAACTAAAAAAGGACATTTCAGTGCTGTGAGACAGTTTCAAGTGTTTTTGAGATACATCATTGAAGATAAAAAGGGCAGTAGCTGTCCACAAACAAATTGGTTCAGCAATACCTATATGTATGGGGACATGATAAAATGAAGTACTCAGAGGAGTAAAGCTACGTGGGAAAAGACTAAACAAAAGATAATAAAAAACTGAGAAATTTGAAGGTTTGTTTTATGGATATGGATAGCAAGATATTTTAGTCCCTTTAGTTTTATACAAAGTTCAGGCATATTTTTATCCACTACAGGAGAAGTTGTGGACAGTAATAAAGAGTTGAAGTATTTTATGTGGAAAGGGAAGAGGGAGGCGTCAAGTGGGATAAGTTGATCTTTCCAATAGAACAAGGTGTTAATTGGCTTGCCTTATCTGAAGGGGTATTTCAGAGCCACACAGATAATCTCCTATATATAGCACAAGCAGAAAGCCCTAATTCAAAGCGGAAAGGGATGATGATGATAACGAAACAGGGAAGCTCAAGAAATAAGGAGAGGGGGGGCGTGGCCAAGGATGAACACAGGATAGCAGCAGATTTCTTCAGCTCCACCAATTTCATTACATTGACAGGAATTAATTAC